>NW_027137015.1:0-304762 GCF_040869045.1 Eurosta solidaginis | reverse complement strand
GAAGAGGTCGACGTGTAGAATTTCACAGGGATAATTTGGTATTGGGGTGTATTGGAGGAACGGTTTCGCCGGATGCCTATCGTACTTGTTTAATTTGCAAGTATCACATTGCCTAACGTAATCTCTGATTTGCCTGGACATTGCGGGAAAATAAAATTGCTCGAGTATTTGTGCTTTATTCTCACGGGGATTTCTGTGGGCTCGTTTGTGCTCCCTCTCGATTATTTCATAGATCCTGTCCGGAACCGTAACATCTTCCACCACCCTCTGGGTTATTCTAATGCGGTACCTCCGGAAGTTGTTAATGAACGCGTTTTGGAGTGAAGCGAGGAATATATCAGGAATTTGTATCCCATTTATCACATTTGGGTTGAGGCACTCCCTTAAAATAGTAACCAATGCGGCCGTATCCGATTCAGGAAATGACACATAGTGCCTGCTATAGCCCGGGTAAGGATGCTCCAGGCATTGTGGACGATTACCGTCTCTGAAGATTATTTGGTTTTTAAAAACGTTAAGGGGGGCCTCTACATGTGGTATTAAATCCGAATTATCCTGATCAGCTGAATGCATTGTGCATTGAGTGGCAGTGTCAATTTCGGGTTCTCTTTCGAGTCCAGCACTTGTGGGATCATGTCCTGAAACAGATGAAGGTTGGACAATTATAGAATCGGTTAGCACATTAACTTCGGATTTGAGACGAGAGAGAGCATCGGCGACTAAATTCGATTTTCCCGGTTTGTAGATTATTTCACAATTGTACTCCTCTATCCTGGCCTTTCAGCGTTTAAGTTTAGCATTGTAGTTTCTGCAACCCAGAGAAAAAGTTAGTGGTTGGTGATCGGTGTATATCTTAATTTTCTTGGTACCGTATAGGTACGACCGCAGATTATCGAGAGCCCAAACTATAGCGAGGAGCTCTTTCTTGTTAGTAGCATAATTTTCTTCGCATTTATTCAAGGATCGTGAAATGAAATCTATAGGTTTGTCCTCGCCTACTGCTCCCTGGGAGAGGACTGCCCCGATGGCGAAGTTCGAGGCATCCGTAGTCAGGTTAAATGGTTTTTCGAAATCTGGAAAGGCAAGAACATCAGCAGATACAAGAAGCTGTTTTAAATCATGAAAAGCCTGAAGGGCCCTGTCATCAAGTTCAATTTTTACTTTTTTGGAACAATTTGCTTTCACTTGAGCATTCTCGCCTCGAGTGAGATTGGTTAGAGGTTTTGCCACTTTTGCGTAGTCTCTTATGAACTTCCTGTAATAGGAAGTCATACCTAAAAAGCTTTTCAAATCCTTGAGATTTTCTGGTGGTGAAATAAGTTTAATCGCTTCGACCTTGCTTGGGTCAGCGCGAACGCCATCGGGAGTGATGACGTACCCAAGGAATTCTACTTCTTTTTCGAAAAAGCAGGTCTTCTCCAGATTTACCTTAAGGTTTGCTTCGCGAAGCCTTGCAAATACCTTTTCGATGTTCAGTAAATGTTCTTCCGGGTCCTTTCCAAAAACAATTATGTCGTCAATGTAGACATAACAAATGTTCCCTATATATTGTTTGAGGACGTCGTCGATCATCCTTTGGAAAATGGCGGGAGCATATTTTTAACCAAATGGTAAGCGTAGGAATTCGTATTTCCCATTCATCGTTGAGAACGCTGTCTTTGGTATATCCGACGCTTTCATAGGTATCTGGTGAAAGCCAGACGTTAGGTCAATAGTTGTGAAGAAATTGGCCTGCCCTAAACTGGACAAGGTGGAGTTTATTTCTGGGATAGGGTACGTATCGGCGATAGTGACAGCATTTAATCTCTTATAGTCAATTACCATTCTATATTGTTTTTCCCCATTCGGCTTTGGTTTTTTGGGCACCACCCATATTGGGGAGTTGTAAGGGCTTTTGGAAGGTCTAATAACTCCCTCATTAAGCAATTCGGTTATTTGCCTGTCTACTTCTTCCCTCATACATACCGGATAAGGGTAACTTTTACTGTAGATAGGTCCAGGGGTGGTCGTCCGTATTTCGGCTCGCACATTTGTATCCACGAGCTCACTGCCATTAAGAGGGAGGAAAAGATCGGAGTATTTTTCCAGTACTTCATCAACGTGCTGTTTTATATCAGCGGATACGTCCTTTCCCATTGAGTAATTAACCTGATTCGAGATTTTGGCCTTTAGTGGTAAATTGAAACTATTTATCCTTAAGAAATTGTTCTTCCTGTCGACTACTGCCCCTAACATTCTCAACTTATCATCGCCGATAATACCGGCGAAGGATTTCAGTCCCGGAAGGACAAAGAAAGCTATCTTTGAAGGGAAGCCCACATCCCTGAAAAATTTTAAACCTATCTTTTTACTAATCTGCACCTCCAGCTGAGTGGACATTAAAAACTTTCTCAACGGGATCACCTCCAGCTGCAATTTCTTCGCTAATGAAATTTTTTTGGCCCCTGTGTCAATCAGGAAGTCGAGGGTGCGGCCATCTGAGAGTGTGTACTCTAGGTATGGTACGCTAGATGGCCCTCCGATAGAAAATCCCCTTCATCCTCGTTCTTGGTCGATTCTTCTTCCTTGGTGTTATCCTCATCAGTTCCGGTCGTTGAATTGAAAAGCCTTTGTTGTTTCCTTGGGAGGTTTTCCGATCTTGCTTCACGTTTGAATGGATTAGGGCGATTGATATAATTTACAGCACGCGATTGGGTAGAGCGGTCCACATCCATTTTTTCTACGGGAGGATTCCTAGACTGAGTAGCGGGTGGAGTACGATAGTTACTTGAAAAACTCTCCCTTCTATCGAATGGAGCCCTGCGATCTTGTTGACGCCAGGTAGGCTTGGGTGGGATTACAGGTGGTCTCCCTTCGAAGGAAGGTTTAATCTCGTTTAAATTGTTAATAGGAACCACTATGCGATTATTACCGGGAGATGGGTGAAGGGATACGTTTCTGAAGTTGACATTTTACAACTCCAGGCAGGCTGAATAAGCCTCTGGAAGGGTCTTGGGGCGTTGAACGAGGAGCATCCTTGAGAGCTCCCCATTTAGACCGCGGATGAATACATCCAACGCCCTATTCCTGTAGGTGTCCATAAGGACCTTCGTGGTTTCTTCAGTGTACGATTCGGTTTGTAACTTATTAAGGATCAAGTTGAATAGGTGGTCCACTCGAGCGTAGAACCCGTCGACAGTGCCACCTTTCTGTTGCAATTGATGCAACTGGTGTTCGAGAGTGCGGACATCCCGCTTATCTGCGTAATGCAGAGCCAGGCACTCCTTTATTTTTGACCAATTGTTGTCAAAAATATTGGAGGAAATCAGGGCGTTATCCGCCGTACCGCGGACTTTTTGTCGAATGTGCTGTAACATAGCACGGTATAAGGGTTTTGCCTTGATGACTGAGAAGTCAGCAAGGATGGTTTCTACGGAGTGTACCCAGGACACGAAGTGTATAGGGCTTCCATCAAAAACTTGAAGCTCTTTTACGCAATCAGGCAGACAACATATTTCGCGAATGTCGGCCTCAGTCATGGGGGCTTGTGCCACCACTTCCTCTGTTGCCTCGCTACGCGGAGGACCGCTGAAGGTATTATTGGTCCGGTCCAACTCCGTCACACGTCTCTCTAAAAATTTCATCTTCTCCAGCAGGGCATTAACGGCACCTGTTAAATTCGTTACGTCCACTTTAAGTTCATCCATCCTTGTTACCGTTGGAAAAAAGAAGGTATATTAAATTATTGATTAAGTTCTATACTTACAGCACCACTAGGTTCATAAGTGGTGTTATATCGTGTACACTGTTTTTTCCTAAGAAGAGCTAGCTTCTATATATTTTTGCTTTTTCTAATATGAGGTTCTTTACCTCTTATAGCTTTTTGGTTTTAAAATTTTTTATTATTATTTTTTTATTTGCCTATTTCAATGTAAGCTCACAGATTTTTTTACTACTTGATCCTTAAAGGATATTCACTTTCACAAGCGGTCCCTGCTCGGGCGCCACTTAAGGATCTCGGATCCTTTCACTTAAAAAAATTAAGGAGCCAACTTGCTCCAAACAAACTAAGAAGTTGAAATTAGTAAGCACTGAAATTTAAAGTTAACAAATATACTTTATTCAAAAATGATTGTATATAATTGACAAATCGACTTAGTTGTACGGATCCCCGACAGCAACTGCCCAAACGTTCTTGGCGGTTTGCCAAAGAAACCTCAGCGCCGGCGGCAGCGGCGCAACCCTTAAGCAAGTGTGTTACAATACAGGTGAGAATGACCGTGGCCTTGATTTCCCACAAGCGTTGCGTTATTAAATTATTGGTATAGCATTTCATGATGAAATACAAATATGCTTACGCTGCAGCGCATGCAACGATCGGTGGGAAACAAAATGTGCTGACGTTGCGGATAGAACGTGGGAATGGTTTGAACTGGCAGTGGCAGAGCGTGTTAACTTATATAGTATATATATTTAGTATATTGTAACGAATTTTACTTGCAAATCCTCTTTTTTGCAATCCTCTGCTAAGTTCGAATCACTAAACTGTTGAATAAATAACTCCAATTTGTAATAATGCAAAATAGCCTTTATTAAAGTACTTCCCAATAACACTCAAATTGTGCAACGAATAGCTTGCTTAATAACCAAACTGATTGATAGCTCAAATGAAACTCTACTACTCAAAATAATACTGCTATTGCTCGCTAGATATAGTCTTAATCGAAACTGCTTGACAACTCAAATCAAACGGAATTCCAGCGCCTCTTCATCTCGTTCGCATCTTCTAGAAGCTACTAGCATTGTCCATGAACTCTCAAACTTCTCAGCTATAATTAAAATTGCACGATTTTATAGCTTCTCTCATACCCCATGCTTGTATGTGTGAGCGACACTTCCACAATTATAATTGCCTACATTTAGGATTATCTCACATAAGATGTCTGCATATGGTTGTTGTGACTTTATTTACTTAGCATCAGGCTAGGGATGTGAGTATCACTTAGTGTCACTCATAGTCGTCACACTGCCCACCTCCTAAGTCTGATCGTCCCGATCAGACAAATCTCCCGATCTAAACGCTGCTAGCATCTCCAATTGAACCACTCTTCTACATCGAGGTTTCCCAATGGTTTGTATGCGGTAGATGGTGTCACTGATCTTCTTCACAACTTTGTATGGGCCTTCCCAACTGCACCGAAATTTGGATGGAACACCTTTCTGTCGATGGTGGTTGTATAGCAGTACCAAATCTCCCTCTCGGAAACCTTCTGAATTATTTTCCTTGTCGTACCTGTGTTTCATCTTATTACTCATTATCCCGGATCGTCCCCTCGCACTCTGCTGCTGAGCCAATGAACTACTTCGTAGAGCTTGCGCTTGACGGATTGGTTTCGCATACTCAGCATTGTTCCCACGTTTCACAACAGTAGTGCGCTCTGGCTTGAAACTACCCTCGCATTTTTTCTGGGAAATTCGTTGCTTCGGTGTTGTGCGTCCATTAGGTTTTGTCAATGCCGGTCTTTTTCTCGCAGGTACTTTTAATTTCGCTTTATTTGGCCCATTCGATCCATCAACCTTTACCTTTGACTTTCGTGGGCTTTGTCGCCTTTTCTCCACCAGTACTCGATTACTGACGAAACCTTTTTCCAAACTGAAGTTAAGTGGCACATCCTGGTTCTTATAGCGCATAAATTTTCTCCGCATATCGATCCTGATGTCATGGTCAACCAAGAAGTCCACTCCCAATATGACTTCATCAACGATCTCCGCCACAACGAATTTGTGTAAAACCATGACCTTCCCAATTATGACTTCACATATCACTTCTCCCTGGACTTGGTTATACTCGCCTGTGACCGTACGCAACCTTGCTCTAGGTAATGATTTTACTGTACTGTGTACCAAATCAGATCGAATCAAGGAATGAGATGCGCCCGTATCTACAGTCAGTACATGTTCTTTGCCATCCACATTCCCTCTGAGGGTAAGACTGCCCGATTTTCTACCAATTTGCAACACAGATATCACAGGACATTCAATAGCCGGGGCAAGTTTTCGTTCTTTACATCCGACACGCTCTTGCTCATTTCCTCCAGCTTTGCGTTTACGGCCACCCTCATTGTTGGAACTATTAGGACCAAGATCGCAATGACATGCAATGTGACCGGTCTTCCCGCATTTGAAGCATTTGATAACTTTTTCACTCCGCTTTTGTGATCCTTTCAGCGCCTCCAATATTGCGTCTACCCACTCTGGCCTTTCTACTTCCATACGGCGTGCTTTGAAAACTGGCTTACACAGAAGCGACGCTGTTTCCTGAATCAGAGCTTGTGACACCGTTTCTGCGAATGTTGGCTTTGGGTTTACGTATGTAGCCCGCTTCGTTTCCACATCTCGTATGCCATTTATGAAGCTCTGGATTTTTACCCTTTCAGTGTATTCCACGGGTGCGTCCCCATTCGCTAAATGTGCTAGCCTTTCAATATCCGACGCAAACTCCTGCAAAGTCTCATTCGCTCTTTGGTGACGGTTTTGCAACTCAATTTGGAATATCTGTTTCCTATGCTCGCTTCCATAACGTCTCTCGACAGGGGCCATCAATGCTTCATAGTTGTTCCGCTCTCCTTCGGGAATCGTTTGTAGGATTTCGGCTGCTGGCCCTTTCAATGCCACGAACAGAGCTGCAACTTTATCTTTAGCATTCCAGTTGTTCGCTGCCGACGTCTTCTCAAATTGGAGCTTAAATACCTGGAATGGAACAGAATCATCAAACGTTGGGGATTTTACCTTCAGAGTAGACGTTGAAGTGATTGGACGGTTCAATTGTAACTCCTGAATCCGATCTTTCAAAGCATCCATCTCTGCCTCCACTTTATTTTGTCGTTCACTAACAGCCTCCAGCTGCGATGAGAATTTTGTTTCCTGTGCCTCCAGCTTTGTTGAGATATGTTCTTCTTGTGCTTAGAGCTTTAATGTTATGCGTGCCTCTTGTTCTTTTAATTGTTCTGCAATTTGTGACGCCATGTGTGTTTTCTGTTCTTCCAGTTGTGATGCCATATATGTCTTCTGTTCTTCGAGCTGTGTTTCCATCTTGGATGTTATTCGTGTCACTTGGGATTCCATCTGTGATGACATATACGTTTTCTGTTCTTCCAGTTGTGATGACATGTTGGTGGATATTTGTGATGACATTTTTGTTATACGTGCCTCTTGCGCTTCCATCTATGATGTTACTGTCGATGTTTGAGCAGTTATTGCAGCCAATAACATGTTCAAGTCTGTGCTGGCAATTGTCTGCGATGTTTCGTTTTTCTCTTCAATTTTTGTTGTTGTCTCGTCCCCATCAGGATAAAAGACATACTCGTCCACATCAATTCCTTCTGCTTCCATTGCCTCTCGCAGCCGTGCCTGAAGTTCGAGTATAACGCCGCTTGTATTCAATCCACGGCTCTCCAACTCCTTCTTCAGTTGCTGGATCTTCAATTCACTGAACTTTGCCATGTCCTTGTTGTCCTCCGGAATTTATTCAACAATTCCTCTTCTGACACCAATTGTAACGAATTTTACTTGCAAATCCTCTTATTTGCAATCCTCTGCTAAGTTCGAATCACTAAACTGTTGAATAAATAACTCCAATTTGTAATAATGCAAAATGGCCTTTATTAAATTACTTCACAATAACACTCAAACTGTGCAACGAATAGCTTGCTTAATAACCAAACTGATTGAGAGCTCAAATGAAACTATACTATTCAAAATAATACTGCTATTTCTCGCTAGATATCGTCTTAATCGAAATTGCTTGACAACTCAAATCAAACTGAATTCCAGCGCCTCTACGTCTGCGGGCTTTTATACTCTCTGCCTTCCTCGTTCGCATCTTCTAGAATCTACTAGCATTGTCCATGAGCTCTCAAACTTCTCAGCTATAACTAAAAATGCACGATTTTATAGCTTCTCTCATACCCCATGCTTGTATGTGTTAGCGACACTTCCACAATTATAATTGCCTACATTTAGGAGCATCTCACATAAGATGTCTGCATATGGTTGTTGTGACTTTATTTACTTAGCATCAGACTAGGGATATGAGTATCACTTAGTGTCACTCATAGTCGTCACAATATATATATTTTTTTTTGCGATTTCAGCCCCATTTTAACAGCTAGAAGCTTCAAATTTCACCAAATGCTTACGAGTATAGCATATATTGATGTCTGAAAAAATCATTGAGATCGGTGGTATATATAGTATATATCTCATACAACCGATTGTTCTGATAAGAAACTTTTCGCAATTTCTACACCATTTTAACAGCTATAAGCTTCAAATTTCACCGATTGCTTACGTATATAGTATATATTTTTGTGTCAAAAAATCATAGAGATCGGTGATTAGTATATATATATTTTTTTTGCGATTTCGGAACCATTTTAGAAGCTAGAAGTTTCAAATTTCACCAAATGCTTACGTGTATAGCATATATTGATGTATGAAAAAATCATTGAGATCGGTGGTATACATAGTATATATCTCATACAACCGATTGTTCAGATAAGAAACTTTGCGCAATTTCTGCCCCGTTTTAACAGCTAGAAGCTTAAAATTTCACCAAATGCTTACGTATATAGCATATATTGTTGTCTGAAAAAATCATAGAGATCGGTGGTATATATAGTATATATCTCATACAACCGATTGTTCAGATAAGAAACTTTGCGCAATTTCTGCCCCATTTTAACTGCTAGAAGCTTCAAATTTCACCAAATGCTTACGTATATAGCATGTATTGTTGTCCGAAAAAATCATAGAGGTCGGTGGTACATGTTGTATAATTACTTACTTGAAGTCCGTAGAAGCAGAGTAAAACGACACACGTTTATTCAGTAATACAGTTTAATTCCAACTGAAAGAGTAATCGATGAAGGATAAAATATAATGACATAAATTTATAATAAATCAGAGTTGATCATTTAGTAAATATGTGGGTTGCAGAGTTGCAATATGAATTCAGTATGTTTAACATTCCTCCTCAAAACACATACACTCAGAGAAAAACGTCGTTCTAAAATCCAGCACCACCGGACTCAATTCAAGCTTTTCATGTTCTTACTTTTTTGTTCTTGAAAAACGAACGAACAGTTCTCAAAACAACAACCTTGTTCTTGAACTGACAATCATTTTCTTGAAAAGAGAACGGCTGGTCTTAAAATATGAACAAATGTTCTATTAATGAGAACAATGTTCTTAAATTAAGTTCAAGTGAAAAGAAGCGGTAAAATTCGTGTGCACTACAATGTTAAATACAATTTGCCACAAGCAATCAAGCAGTTGTAATGGCCGAGCGGCTATGATGTTGCGCTTGCGATCGTGTGGTGGTGTGGGTTCGACCGCCGTCAAAGTCTGAGGTTTTTAAAACAATTTTTTATATCCTATTTTTTTAACTCTTATTTTTCATTCAATTCCATTCACATATGTACAGGTAATTCTTAAACTGGTTATGAAATGTTGAAAATATATACTCAGATTGCATCATAAAATAAGAAGGATTTCTCAATAAGAGCAATTTATGAAAAAATATATTTTATGCTTTTTTCAAATCTTTTGGAATTTTAATAAAAATTTTTTGTGTTATTAATATTTTTTATTAATGACAAAAAAATTATTATTAATAAAAAAATAAATAAATAAATGGGTAGTAATTAAAAAAATTACCTTCATCCCACCAAAGTCCAAGCAGTAACCGTTCTTGAATTGAGACCGAAAAATGTTAAATCGACCACAAATCGTTCTCGAAGCGTGAGAACGAAAAATCTTAAATCAAGCCCAAGTAGTGCTTGAAATGACCACAGAAGGTTCACACATAAATACCAAACTGGTCATAAAATGCGAACGGTGTGCTTAGAAAAACCGTTCTTAAAACAAGTCCATCGGCTACGAGTTAAGAAAAAACGTACTTAACAGACTTTTGTCAACGAATGTTCTTAATTTTGAACTGGTTTCGTTCGTTTTAGAACGATTTTTTCTCTGAGTGTATTTACTAAAAATAAAAGATATTCAGCTTAAGCCTAACATTTGTGTTAACTTTACATGAATTATCTTTGATAAATTTTTTGTGAATATATCTGCTATCATTTCGTTGCTGCTACAATACTCGAGTCGTATTTGACCATCCTGATAAGCATCTCTTACATGGTGATAACGTATGTCAATGTGTTTGCTTCTGCTGTGATATACAGGGTTCTTGACTAAATGCATAGCGCTCAAATTATCTCCATTAATTGTTATCGGATCGTCCATACACAAGTTCAACTCTTTCAGTAGCTTCCTTTGCAGCTGAAGACAATGCCATATATTCAGCTTCAGTGCTACTGAGTGCCACTGTTGGTTGTTTGCGGCACTCCCACGAAAAAGCTGCTCCTGCTAACATAAACGTATAACCCGTGTACGATTTACGATCGATTGCATCGCCTCCCCAATCTGCATCGACAAAGCAGTTTATCGGCTTCCCGGTTGTTTTATACCTTAGTTGCATGTCTAATGTTTTGCTCAAATATTTTAAAATTCGCTTAGCTGAAGTTAAATGCTCTTCATGTGGATCTGAATTCCTTTGCGCTAACTTACACACAGAGTGGAAAATATCAGGCCGTGTTAATATAGCGATGTACATTAGTGAGCCAAATAATGATTGGTATTTTGATGCATCAACCCTTTTGCAGTTAACGTCTTCGCATTTCACTTGATATTTTGGCTCCAATGGCGTAGATACAGGACGGCACGTCTCCAATCCAAACTGAGTTAAAAGTTGCTTTATTTGTGCTTTCTGACTAACAGAAATTGCACCTGTGTCTCCGTTACGTTCTACTTCCATACTCAAAAAATAGTTGACCGGCCCCTTGTCTTTAACATCAATTCTCTTTGAGATCTTCGATTTAATATCTGTCACCTCATTGACGTCAGAACCTGCAATGAGTAAATCATCGACGTACACAGCTATTAAATTTATGTTACCATCATGATTATTTGTGTATAAGCATGGTTCACTTTCACATCGTCGAAAACCAATATCGTTTAAAATACTATTTAATTTTATATTCCCCTGTCGTCCGCTCTGCTTAAGTCCGTAAAGCGATTTTTTCTACTTAAGAACATGATTGGGAAAATTTTTATTAATGAACTTTTCTGGCTGTACCATATAAACGGTGTCATTTAATTCGCTATTCAAATAAGCTGTGGAAACATCCATTTGATGTAAATGGAGCTCGTGCTCTGCGGCTAATGCGAACATCATACGAATTGTTTCGTAGCGTACTACCGGAGAAAAAGTTTCCTTGTAGTTTATGCCATATTTTTGCGCGAAACCTTTTTCCACAAGCCTCGCTTTAAATCTCTCAACTTCACCAGCTTTATTGCGCTTAAGTGTAAACACCCACTTACAGCCAATAGCTTCTAGATGTTTTGGCAATTCCGCCAACTGCCACGTTTTGTTATCTATAAGTGCGCTGTATTCACGTTGCATAGCTTCCCACCACTCATGAGAGTACTCACTTGACAAAGCCTCACTCACTGTTTGAGGGATCTGAATATCATCCGCACGTATAAAATTAAGAACGTTATATTGTTTCTTGGGTCTTCCCTTAACCCCACTACGTACGAAAGTACTTCACAATAACACTCAAATTGTGCAACGAATAGCTTGCTTAATAACCAAACTGATTGATAGCTCAAATGAAACTCTACTACTCAAAATAATACTGCTATTGCTCGCTAGATATAGTCTTAATCGAAACTGATTGACAACTCAAATCAAACGGAATTCCAGCGCCTCTTCATCTCGTTCGCATCTTCTAGAAGCTACTACCCAACTGCACCGAAATTTGGATGGAACACCTTTCTGTCGATGGTGGTTGTATAGCAGTACCAAATCTCCCTCTCGGAAACCTTCTGAATTATTTTCCTTGTCGTACCTGTGTTTCATTTTACTACTCATTATCCCGGATCGTCCCCTCCCACTCTGCTGCTGAGCCAATGAACTACTTCGTAGAGCTTGCGCTTGACGGATTGGTTTCGCATACTCAGCATTGTTCCCACGTTTCACAACAGTAGTGCGCTCTGGCTTGAAACTACCCTCGCATTTTTTCTGGGAAATTCGTTGCTTCGGTGTTGTGCGTCCATTAGGTTTTGTCAATGCCGGTCTTTTTCTCGCAGGTACTTTTAATTTCGCTTTATTTGGCCCATTCGATCCATCAACCTTTACCTTTGACTTTCGTGGCCTTTGTCGCCTTTTCTCCACCAGTACTCGATTACTGACGAAACCTTTTTCCAAACTGAAGTTAAGTGGCACATCCTGGTTCTTATAGCGCATAAATTTTCTCCGCATATCGATCCTGATGTCATGGTCAACCAAGAAGTCCACTCCCAATATGACTTCATCAACGATCTCCGCCACAACGAATTTGTGTAAAACCATGACCTTCCCAATTATGACTTCACATATCACTTCTCCCTGGACTTGGTTATACTCGCCTGTGACCGTACGCAACCTTGCTCTAGGTAATGACTTTACTGTACTGTGTACCAAATCAGATCGAATCAAGGAATGAGATGCGCCCGTATCTACAGTCAGTACATGTTCTTTGCCATCCACATTCCCTCTGAGGGTAAGACTGCCCGATTTTCTACCAATTTGCAACACAGATATCACAGGACATTCAATAGCCGGGGCAAGTTTTCGTTCTTTACATCCGACACGCTCTTGCTCATTTCCTCCAGCTTTGCGTTTACGGCCACCCCCATTGTTGGAACTATTAGGACCAAGATCGCAATGACATGCAATGTGACCGGTCTTCCCGCATTTGAAGCATTTGATAACTTTTTCACTCCGCTTTTGTGATCCTTTCAGCGCCTCCAATATTGCGTCTACCCACTCTGGCCTTTCTACTTCCACACGGCGTGCTTTGAAAACTGGCTTACACAGAAGCGACGCTGTTTCCTGAATAAGAGCTTGTGACACCGTTTCTGCGAATGTTGGCTTTGGGTTTACGTATGTAGCCCGCTTCGTTTCCACATCTCGTATGCCATTTATGAAGCTCTGGATTTTTACCCTTTCAGTGTATTCCACGGGTGCGTCCCCATTCGCTAAATGTGCTAGCCTTTCAATATCCGACGCAAACTCCTGCAAAGTCTCATTCGCTCTTTGGTGACGGTTTTGCAACTCAATTTGGAATATCTGTTTCCTATGCTCGCTTCCATAACGTCTCTCGACAGGGGCCATCAATGCTTCATAGTTGTTCCGCTCTCCTTCGGGAATCGTCTGTAGGATTTCGGCTGCTGGCCCTTTCAATGCCACGAACAGAGCTGCAACTTTATCTTTAGCATTCCAGTTGTTCGCTGCCGACGTCTTCTCAAATTGGAGCTTAAATACCTGGAATGGAACAGAATCATCAAACGTTGGGGATTTTACCTTCAGAGTAGACGTTGAAGTGATTGGACGGTTCAATTGTAACTCCTGAATCCGATCTTTCAAAGCATCCATCTCTGCCTCCACTTTATTTTGTCGTTCACTAAAAGCCTCCAGCTGCGATGAGAATTTTGTTTCCTGTGCCTCCAGCTTTGTTGAGATATGTTCTTCTTGTGCTTAGAGCTGTAATGTTATGCGTGCCTCTTGTTCTTTTAATTGTTCTGCAATTTGTGACGCCATGTGTGTTTTCTGTTCTTCCAGTGTGATGCCATATATGTCTTCTGTTCTTCGAGCTGTGTTTCCATCTTGGATGTTATTCGTGTCTCTTGGGATTCCATCTGTGATGACATATACGTTTTCTGTTCTTCCAGTTGTGATGACATGTTGGTGGATATTTGTGAAGACATTTTTGTTATACGTGCCTCTTGCGCTTCCATCTATGATGTTACTGTCGATGTTTGAGCAGTTATTGCAGCCAATAACATGTTCAAGTCTGCGCTGGCAATTGTCTGCGATGTTTCGTTTTTCTCTTCAATTTTTGTTGTTGTCTCGTCCCCATCAGGATAAAAGACATACTCGTCCACATCAATTCCTTCTGCTTCCATTGCCTCTCGTAGCCGTGCCTGAAGTTCGAGTATAACGCCGCTTGTATTCAATCCACGGCTCTCCAACTCCTTCTTCAGTTGCTGGATCTTCAATTCACTGAACTTTGCCATATCCTTGTTGTCCTCCGGAATTTATTCAACAATTCCTCTTCTGACACCAATTGTAACGAATTTTACTTGCAAATCCTCTTATTTGCAATCCTCTGCTAAGTTCGAATCACTAAACTATTGAATAAATAACTCCAATTTGTAATAATGCAAAATGGCCTTTATTAAATTACTTCACAATAACACTCAAACTGTGCAACGAATAGCTTGCTTAATAACCAAACTGATTGAGAGCTCAAATGAAACTCTACTATTCAAAATAATACTGCTATTTCTCGCTAGATATCGTCTTAATCGAAATTGCTTGACAACTCAAATCAAACTGAATTCCAGCGCCTCTACGTCTGCGGGCTTTTATACTCTCTGCCTACCTCGTTCGCATCTTCTAGAATCTACTAGCATTGTCCATGAGCTCTCAAACTTCTCAGCTATAACTAAAAATGCACGATTTTATAGCTTCTCTCATACCCCATGCTTGTATGTGTTAGCGACACTTCCACAATTATAATTGCCTACATTTAGGAGCATCTCACATAAGATGTCTGCATATGGTTGTTGTGACTTTAGTTACTTAGCATCAGACTAGGGATATGAGTATCACTTAGTGTCACTCATAGTCGTCACAATATATATATTTTTTTTTGCGATTTCAGCCCCATTTTAACAGCTAGAAGCTTCAAATTTCACCAAATGCTTACGTGTATAGCATATATTGATGTCTGAAAAAATCATTGAGATCGGTGGTATATATAGTATATATCTCATACAACCGATTGTTCAGATAAGACTTTTCGCAATTTCTACCCCATTTTAACAGCTATAAGCTTCAAATTTCACCGATTGCTTACGTATATAGTATATATTTTTGTGTCAAAAAATCATAGAGATCGTAGATTAGTATATATATATTTTTTTGCGATTTCGGAACCATTTTAACAGCTAGAAGTTTCAAATTTCACCAAATGCTTACGTGTATAGCATATATTGATGTATGAAAAAATCATTGAGATCGGTGGTATACATAGTATATATCTCATACAACCGATTGTTCAGATAAGAAACTTTGCGCAATTTCTGCCCCGTTTTAACAGCTAGAAGCTTAAAATTTCACCAAATGCTTACGTATATAGCATATATTGTTGTCTGAAAAAATCATAGAGATCGGTGGTATATATAGTATATATCTCATACAACCGATTGTTCAGATAAGAAACTTTGCGCAATTTCTGCCCCATTTTAACTGCTAGAAGCTTCAAATTTCACCAAATGCTTACGTATATAGCATGTATTGTTGTCCGAAAAAATCATAGAGGTCGGTGGTACATGTTGTATAATTACTTACTTGAAGTCCGTAGAAGCAGAGTAAAACGACACACGTTTATTCAGTAATACAGTTTAATTCCAACTGAAAGAGTAATCGATGAAGGATAAAATATAATGACATAAATTTATAATAAATCAGAGTTGATCATTTAGTAAATATGTGGGTTGCAGAGTTGCAATATGAATTCAGTATGTTTAACATTCCTCCTCAAAACACATACACTCAGAGAAAAACGTCGTTCTAAAATCCAGCACCACCGGACTCAATTCAAGCTTTTCATGTTCTTACTTTTTTGTTCTTGAAAAACGAACGACCAGTTCTCAAAACAACAACCTTGTTCTTGAACTGACAATCATTTTCTTGAAAAGAGAACGGCTGGTCTTAAAATATGAACAAATGTTCTATTAATGAGAACAATGTTCTTAAATTAAGTTCAAGTGAAAAGAAACGGTAAAATTCGTGTGCACTACAATGTTAAATACAATTTGCCACAAGCAATCAAGCAGTTGTAATGGCCGAGCGGCTATGATGTTGCGCTTGCGATCGTGTGGTGGTGTGGGTTCGACCGCCGTCAAAGTCTGAGGTTTTTAAAACAATTTTTTATATCCTATTTTTTTAACTCTTATTTTTCATTCAATTCCATTCACATATGTACAGGTAATTCTTAAACTGGTTATGAAATGTTGAAAATATATACTCAGATTGCATCATAAAATAAGAAGGATTTCTCAATAAGAGCAATTTATGAAAAAATATATTTTATGCTTTTTTCAAATCTTTTGGAATTTTAATAAAAATTTTTTGTGTTATTAATATTTTTTATTAATGACAAAAAAATTATTATTAATAAAAAAATAAATAAATAAATGGGTAGTAATTAAAAAAATTACCTTCATCCCACCAAAGTCCAAGCAGTAACCGTTCTTGAATTGAGACCGAAAAATGTTAAATCGACCACAAATCGTTCTCGAAGCGTGAGAACGAAAAATCTTAAATCAAGCCCAAGTAGTGCTTGAAATGACCACAGAAGGTTCACACATAAATACCAAACTGGTCATAAAATGCGAACGGTGTGCTTAGAAAAACCGTTCTTAAAACAAGTCCATCGGCTACGAGTTAAGAAAAAACGTACTTAACAGACTTTTGTCAACGAATGTTCTTAATTTTGAACTGGTTTCGTTCGTTTTAGAACGATTTTTTCTCTGAGTGTATTTACTAAAAATAAAAGATATTCAGCTTAAGCCTAACATTTGTGTTAACTTTACATGAATTATCTTTGATAAATTTTTTGTGAATATATCTGCTATCATTTCGTTGCTGCTACAATACTCGAGTCGTATTTGACCATCCTGATAAGCATCTCTTACATGGTGATAACGTATGTCAATGTGTTTGCTTCTGCTGTGATATACAGGGTTCTTGACTAAATGCATAGCGCTCAAATTATCTCCATTAATTGTTATCGGATCGTCCATACACAAGTTCAACTCTTTCAGTAGCTTCCTTTGCAGCTGAAGACAATGCCATATATTCAGCTTCAGTGCTACTGAGTGCCACTGTTGGTTGTTTGCGGCACTCCCACGAAAAAGCTGCTCCTGCTAACATAAACGTATAACCCGTGTACGATTTACGATCGATTGCATCGCCTCCCCAATCTGCATCGACAAAGCAGTTTATCGGCTTCCCGGTTTTTTTATACCTTAGTTGCATGTCTAATGTTTTGCTCAAATATTTTAAAATTCGCTTAGCTGAAGTTAAATGCTCTTCATGTGGATCTGAATTCCTTTGCGCTAACTTACACACAGAGTGGAAAATATCAGGCCGTGTTAATATAGCGATGTACATTAGTGAGCCAAATAATGATTGGTATTTTGATGCATCAACCCTTTTGCAGTTAACGTCTTCGCATTTCACTTGATATTTTGGCTCCAATGGCGTAGATACAGGACGGCACGTCTCCAATCCAAACTGAGTTAAAAGTTGCTTTATTTGTGCTTTCTGACTAACAGAAATTGCACCTGTGTCTCCGTTACGTTCTACTTCCATACTCAAAAAATAGTTGACCGGCCCCTTGTCTTTAACATCAATTCTCTTTGAGATCTTCGATTTAATATCTGTCACCTCATTGACGTCAGAACCTGCAATGAGTAAATCATCGACGTACACAGCTATTAAATTTATGTTACCATCATGACTATTTGTGTATAAGCACGGTTCACTTTCACATCGTCGAAAACCAATATCGTTTAAAATACTATTTAATTTTATATTCCCCTGTCGTCCGCTCTGCTTAAGTCCGTAAAGCGATTTTTTCTACTTAAGAACATGATTGGGAAAATTTTTATTAATGAACTTTTCTGGCTGTACCATATAAACGGTGTCATTTAATTCGCTATTCAAATAAGCTGTGGAAACATCCATTTGATGTAAATGGAGCTCGTGCTCTGCGGCTAATGCGAACATCATTCGAATTGTTTCGTAGCGTACTACCGGAGAAAAAGTTTCCTTGTAGTTTATGCCATATTTTTGCGCGAAACCTTTTGCCACAAGCCTCGCTTTAAATCTCTCAACTTCACCAGCTTTATTGCGCTTAAGTGTAAATACCCACTTACAGCCAATAGCTTCTAGGTGTTTTGGCAATTCCGCCAACTGCCACGTTTTGTTATCTATAAGTGCGCTGTATTCACGTTGCATAGCTTCCCACCACTCATGAGAGTACTCACTTGACAAAGCCTCACTCACTGTTTGAGGGATCTGAATATCATCCGCACGTATAAAATTAAGAACGTTATATTGTTTCTTGGGTCTTCCCTTAACCCCACTACGTACGATTTTTGGACGACCGGGCCCTATCTTAGGTTGACAATCTGTGTCACTCACATCACTACCACTATCGGCACATTCTTCTATCAACTCAATTTCATTGCCGCTTTCATGTATTTGCTCATTTTCTACGCAATCTAAATTTTCAGTGCTTTTAAATGCATCCATATTCAAATTATTTTCATTACTTTGAGGTATGTCGACAATCAAACTATTTTCATCACTTTCGGTGTATCGGTATTCAAGCCATTTGCACCAGATGGAACAGTTACAATTTCCAAATCAACGTTTTCTCTTACATCGGCGTTTTCTATAAAATACACATCTCGACTAATAATTACTTTGCCTGTAGATTTTTCCAACAAACGATAGGCTTTGGAATTATCTGAATACCCTACCAATATATATTCTTTACCTCTTGCTTTGAACTTGTTATGTTGTGTTTTGTCTAGTGCTATAGCTATAGAGCCAAATATTTTAAGGTGTGATACATTTGGTTTTCTTTTAAACCATAATTCGTACGGAGTTTTTTCATCTAATGCCTTTGTTGGCGACCTATTACGCAGGTAAGCGGCAGTATTTATTGCTTCTGCCCATAATGTTTCGTTAACATTAGCACCGATCATCATGCATCTTGCCATCTCCAAGAGTGTGCGGTTGAATCGTTCAGCCACACCATTTTGTTGTGGCGTATGCGGAACAGTAAGCTGTCTTTTGATTCCGAGTTTCTGTAAATATTCATCAACAGCTTTATTTACAAACTCAGTACCATTATCACTGCGAATAATTTTTATTTTCTTCCCCGTTTGTCGCTCAACAAAACATTGAAATATTTTAAATTTTTCAAAGACTTCATCTTTACTTTTGACAAAGTATACAAAAACAAATTTTGACGAGTCGTCAATAAATGTCAAAAAGTAACGAGCGCCACCATTTGATGTTTTACTCACCGGACCACACAGGTCAGTATGGATAATTTCCAATGCTTCTGTTGCCCTAGTTGTCGCACTCGAAAATGGCTTTACACAGCATTTGCTTTTTAAACAAATATCACAATCTAAACGTTCAAATATTTTGACTTTCATCCCAAGTGCCATTTCCTTTTCCACCAAATGTTTAAGGCTGCCAAAATTTAAATGGCCATACCGCTTATGCCATTTCATGGCTTCGACATTAGAACTGTTCGCAATAAATAGATTATTACCTTCTGCTTCATATAAAAATAGATCATTTACTTTTTTCGCTTTTAATATAATTTGCCCGTCCGTGTTTATTATATTGACAAATTCGCTCGTAATTGTGACTGTCAAATTATTTGGCACTGCTTTTCCAACAGAAATAAAATTGCATTGAATTCCAGGCACATAGAGAACATGTTTGAGAGTTATTTCAAATGATTGAGTTTTTAACTTGACTTCGCCTATGCCTTCTGCTCTAATTGTATTGTCTCCAGCAAGTGTGATAACTTCACTCCATTTTTTGGAAAGTTGTAAATGCGTTTCTATTGCAGCATAAATGAGATGATGACCCGCTGTCAACGCACCAAATGTTGGATCGCAGCATGTTTGAGGCCGATGGTTTGAGCACGGAGAATGACATTTGCTTTTGATCTCTTTTTTATTCTCTGTCTTTGCATTGAGCCGCGTAATGACCTCTTCGTCCGCAATTATAACATTTGTACGATTTTTTTGTGCTAGCATCTTGTTTGTTGTTATTGTTCTTTTTTTAAGTTTTTTTTCCGTTGTCCGCTTGCGCCATATATACTTCAACCTTGCTGTCAGGTGATTCTTCTTTTCGCGTGATTTTTCTTCGGTGTCGTTCATTCTCATAGCAAGTAGTTGTTTAAAAAGGGTAACTTTGCGAATTGGCCCTCTTGGACGATGTAGCTCACGTAACGTAGTCCACGAATTACTTGCCGATACCCCATCTTTCACATAAGTGATTTGCGACGGTGTTGCGCTTAGAATTATAGAAGCTAATGCTTTTTCATCTTTGATTTTCCAACTTTTTACTTCGATTTCATTCTTGTCAGTGGGAATTGGTTTGGCTTCTTCGCCCGATACGACGTTCCACAGGTCTTGATGAACGAGAACACTTTTTATTTGCAGACTCCATGAATAGTAGTTAGAGTTATTTAATTTCTCGATAGAATATAATGAAGAACTCATCTTCATGCTTTTCTTGCGTAGTGGTTTTAGCAGCTGTGGTCCATAACCTGTTGTATAATTACTTACTTGAAGTCCGTAGAAGCAGAGTAAAACGACACACGTTTATTCAGTAATACAGTTTAATTCCAAGTGAAAGAGTAATGAAGGATAAATTGTAATGACATAAATTTATAATAAATCAGAGTTGATCATTTAGTAAATATGTGGATTGCAGAGTTGCAATATGAATCCAGTATGTTTAACAGTACATATATTATCTACCCCATATAAACTGTATTTTTTTGCCCCTTTTTTACGGCTAGAAGCTTCAAAATTCAAAAAATTTCATCAAATAGTTACGTTTACGTCATATATTGTTGAAATACGTGATTGGTAGTCATAGTTTTTACACGCAGACCACAAAAAACCTGAAACTTTGCATCCTCACACAAAGTACCTACCTATTTTTATACCTTTCATGAAAATGAAATGGTATATTAATTTCGTCACGAAACCCAAAATTGTAAGTCCTTAAAGTAAAGTAGATAGACCCGCCATTAAGTATACCGAAATAATCACGTTGAAGAGCTGCGTTGATTTAGCCATGTCCGTCTGTCCGTCTGTCTGTTTGTATGAAAACTAGTTCCTCAATTTTTAAGATATCTTGATAAAATTTGGTGAGCGAGTGTATTTGGGTGTCCGATTAGACATTTGTCGGAACCGGCCGGATCGGACCACTATAGCATCTATCCTCCATACAACCGATTTTTCAGAAAAAAAGGATTTTTGTAATATCTTACTCAATTTAACAGATTGAAGCTTCAAGCTCCACCATATACTTTCCTATATTGCACATATTGTTGCCTGAAAAAATTGATGAGATATGTCGTATATATAGTATATATCCCCCACAACCGATTGTTCAGATAAGAAACTTTTCGTAATTACTGCCCTATTTTAAGAGCTAGAGGCTTCAAATTTCAACGAATGCTTACGTATATAGCATATATTGTTGTCTGAAAAAATCATACAGATCGGTGGTATATATAGTATATATATGGTGGTATATATAATATATATATATATATTCGCAATTTTAGCCCCATTTTAACAGCTAGAAGCTTCAAATTTCACCGAATGCTGACGTATATGGCATATATTGTAGTCTGGAAAAATCATAGAGATCGGTTGTATATATAATATATATCTCATACAACCGATTGTACAGATAAGAAACTTTTCGCAATTTCTACCCCATTTTAACAGATATAAGCTTCAAATTTCACCGATTGCTTACTTATATAGTATATATTGTTGTGTTAAAAAATCATAGAGGTCGGTGATATATATAATATATATATGATGGTATATATAGTATATATATTTAGTATATATATATTTTTTTTTGCGATTTTGGCCCCATTTTAACAGCTAGAAGCTTCAAATTTCACCAAATGCTTACGTGTATAGCATATATTGATGTCTGAAAAAATCATTGAGATCGGTGGTATACATAGTATATATCTCATACAACCGATTGTTCAGATAAGAAACTTTGCGCAATTTCTGCCCAGTTTTAACAGCTTGAAGCTTCAAATTTCAACAAATGCTCACGTATATAGCATATATTGTTGTCTGAAAAAATCATAGAGATTGGTGGTATATATGGTATATATCTCATACAAACGATTGTTCAGATAAGAAACTTTGTGCAATTTCTGCCCCATTTTAACAGCTAGAAGCTTCAAATTTCACTAAATGCTTACGTATATAGCATATATTTTTGTCTGAAAAAATCATAGAGATCGGTGGTACATATATTATAAACCCCATATAAACTGTATTTTTTTGCCCCTTTTTCACGGCTAGAAGCTTCAAAAGAAATTTCTTCAAATAGTTACGTTTACGTCATATATTGTTGAAATACGTGATTCATAGTCATAGTTTTTACACGCAGACCACAAAAAACCTGAAACTTTGAATCCTCACACAAAGTACCTACCTATTTTTATACCTTTCATGAAAATAAAATGGTATATTAATTTCGTCACGAAACCCAAAATTGTAAGTCCTTAAAGGAAAGTAGATAGACCCACCATTAAGTATACCGAAATAGTCAGGTTGCAGAGCTGAGTTGATTTAGCCATGTCCGTCTGTCCGTCTGTCTGTTTGTATGCAAACTAGTCCCTCAATTTCTGAGATATCTTGATAAAATTTGGTGAGCGGGTGTATTTGGGTGTCCGATTAGACATTTGTCGGAACCGGGCGGATCGGACCACTATAGCATATATTCTCCATACAACCGATTTTTCAGAAAAAGAGGATTTTTGTTATATCTTACTCAATTTAACAGATTGAAGCTTCAAGCTTCACCGAATGCTTATGTATATGGCATATATTGTTGTCTGAAAAAATCATAGAGATCGGTTGTATACATAGTATATATCTCATACAACCGATTGTTCAGATAAGAAACTTTTCGTAATTACTGCCCCATTTTAAGAGCTAGAGGCTTCAAATTTCAACGAATGCTTACGTACATAGCAATTATTGTTGTGTGAAAAAATCATACAGATCGGTGGTATATATAGTATATATTACTTACTTACTTAATTGGCGCTTAACCGTCAAAACGGTTATGGCCGTCCAACAAGGCGCGCCAGTCGCTCCTTCGCTCCGCCAACCGGCGCCAATTGGTCACACCAAGGGAGTTTAAATCGTTTTCCACCTGGTCCTTCCAACGGAGTGGGGGCTGCCCTCTACCTCTGCTTCCATAGGCGGGTTCCGATAGAAACACTTTCTTGGCCGGAGCATCATCTTTCATTCGCATAACATGGCCTAGCCAGCGCAGCCGCTGCGTTTTAATTCGCTGGACTATGTTGATGTCTGCGTATAGCTCGTACAGCTCATCATTAAATCTTCTTCGGTACTCGCCATCGCCAACGCGTAGAGGTCCATAAATCTTTCGAAAAACTTTTCTCTCGAACACTCCCAAAGCCGCTTCATCTGCTGTTGTCATGGTCCATGCTTCTGCCCCATATAGCAGGACGGGTACGATAAGTAACTTGTAGAGTATGATTTTCGTTCGCCGAGAGAGAACTTTATTTTCAATTGCCTACCTAGTCCAAAGTAGCATTTATTGGCAAGATTGATTTTTCGCTGGATTTCAGTGCTGATGTTGTTGCTAATGTTGATGCTGGTTCCCAAATAAACGAAGTCTTTTACTATTTCGAAATTATGGCTGCCAACAGTAGCGTGGTTGCCAAGGCGCATATGCGCTGACTCTTTGCTCGATGACAGCAGGTACTTCGTTTTGTCCTCATTCACCATCAAACCCATCTTTACCGCTTCTTTTTCCAGCTTGGAGTAAGCAGAACTAACAGCGCGGGTGTTTAGGCCGATGATATCAATGTCATCAGCATATGCCAGTAATTGCACGCTTTTATAGTATATTGTTCCAGTGCGGTTAAGTTCTGCAGCTAGTATAATTTTCTCCAGCATCAAATTAAAGAAATCGCACGATAGGGGGTCACCCTGTCTGAAACCTCGTTTAGTTTCGAACGGCTCGGAGAGGTCCTTCCCAATTCTGACTGAGCTGATGGTGTTGCTCAACGTCATTTTGCACAGCCGTATAAGTTTTGCGGGGAAACCAAATTCAGACATAGCGGCATATAGGCAGCTCCTTTTCGTGCTGTCGAAGGCGCCTTTAAAGTCGACGAAGAGGTGATGTGTGTCGATTCCCTTTTCACGGGTTTTTTCCAAGATTTGGCGCATTGTGAAAATCTGGTCGATGGTAGATTTACCAGGTCTGAAGCCGCACTGATAAGGTCCAATCAGCCGGTTCACGGTGGGCTTCAATCTTTCGCACAATACACTTGAAAGGACCTTATATGCGATATTAAGAAGGCTGATTCCACGATAGTTGGTGCATTTTGCAGTATCCCCCTTCTTGTGGACTGGGCAAAGAACACTTAGATTCCAACCGTCGGGCATGCTTTCGTCCGCCCATATTTTGCTAAGAAGCTGCTGCATGCGCCTTACCAACTCCTCGCCGCCGAACTTGAATAGCTCCGCAGGCAATCCATCAGCGCCCACGGCCTTGTTGTTTTTCAATCTGGTTATTGCTATTCTGACTTCGTCATAATCGGGCGGGGGGACATATATTCCATCATCATCGATTGCGGGATCGGGTTCTTCATCTCTGCGCGGTGAATTGCTGCCTCCATTTAGGAGAGCAGAGAAGTGTTCCCTCCATAATCTAAGCACTCTCTGGACATCAGTTACAAGGTCGCCGTTTTCATTCCTACAGGAGTTTGCCCCGGTCTTAAAACCTTCCGTCTGTCGCCGTATTTTTTGGTAGAATTTTCGGCCGTTATTCCTGCTGGCTAGCAGCTCAAGCTCCTCGCACTCACGCCTTTCTGCTTCTGCTTTTTTCTTCCTGAAAAGGCGTCTCGCTTCCCTTTTCAACTCACGATAGCGTTCACACACTCCTCTTGTCGTGCTCGCTTTTAACGTAGCCCTGTAGGCAGCGTCTTTTCTTTCGGTTGCAACGCGGCATTCTTCATCATACCAGTTGTTTTTTCGTGGCCGCCGGTAACCAATTTTTTCCTCGGCGGCAGTATGAAGTGCTTTGGAGATATGCTCCCACTGCTCCTGTATTCCTTCAGGATGAGTTGTGCCCTCAGAGAGCAGGTGTGAGAGTCGACTTGCGAAATCATTGGCAGTCTGTTGTGATTGAAGTATATATATGGTGGTATATATAGTATATATATATAGTATATATATATATTTTCGCAATTTTTGCCCCATTTTAACAGCTAGAAGCTTCAAACTTCACCGAATGCTTACGTATATGGCATATATTGTTGTCTGAAAAAATCATAGAGATCGGTTGTATATATAGTATATATCTCACACAACCGATTGTTCAGGTAAGAAATTTTACGCAATTTCTGCCCCGTTTTAACAGCTAGAAGCTTCAAATTTCACCAAATGCTTACGTATATAGCATATATTGTTGTCTGAAAAAATCATAGAGATCGGTGGTATATATAGTATATATCTCATACAACCGATTGTTCAGATAAGAAACTTTGCCCACTTTCTGCCCCATTTTAACAGCTAGAAGCTTCAAATTTCACCAAATGCTTACGTATATAGCATATATTGTTGTCTGAAAAAATGATAGAGATCGGTACATATATTATATACCCCATTTAAACTGTATTTTTTTGCCCCTTTTTTACGACTAAAAGCTTAAAAATTCATAAAATTTCATCAAATAATTACGTTTACGTCATATATTGTTGAAATAAGTGATTCGAAGTCATAGTTTTTACACGCAGACCACAAAATACCTGAAACTTTGCATCCTCACACAAAGTACCTACCTATTTTTTATTTTATATTAATCTTAAAAATCGTTTAGATATGTTCAAATTTCACCAAAAGTTTACGTGTATAGCATATATTGTTGTCTGAAAAAATCATAGAGATCGGTGGTACATATATTATATACCCCATATAAACTGTATTTTTTGTCCCTTTTTTACGGCTAGAAGCTTCAAAATTCATAAAATTTCATCAAATAGTTACGTTTACGTCATATATTGTTGAAATACGTGATTCGTAGTCATAGGTTTTACACGCAGACCACAAAAAACCTGAAACTTTGCATCCTCACTCAAAGTACCTACCTATTTTTATACTCAGTTGAGCAGAGCTCACAGAGTATATTAAGTTTGATTGGATAACGGTTGGTTGTACATATATAAAGGAATCGAGATAGATATAGACTTCCATATATCAAAATAATCAGGATCGAAAAAAAATTTGATTGGGCCATGTCCGTCCGTCCGTCCGTCCGTCCGTCCGTTAACACGATAACTTGAGTAAATTTTGAGGTAACTTGATGAAATTTGGTATGTAGGTTCCTGAGCACTTATCTCAGATCGCTATTTAAAATCAACGATATCGGACGATAACCACGCCCACTTTTTCGATATCGAAAATTTCGTAAAACCGAAAAAGTGCGATAATTCATTACCAAAGACAGATAAAGCGACGAAACTTGGTAGATGAGTTGAATTATGACGCAGAATAGAAAATTAGTAAAATTTTGGACAATGGGCGTGGCACCGCCCACTTTTAAAAGAAGGTAATTTAAAATTTTTGCAAGCTGTAATTTGTCAGTCATTGAAGATATCATGATGAAATTTGGCAGGGACGTTACTCCTATTACTATATGTACGCCTAATAAAAATTAGCAAAATCGGAGAAAGACCACGCCCACTTTAAAAAAAAAATTTTTTTTAAAGTAAAATTTTAACAAAAAATTTAATATCTTTACAGTATATAAGTAAATTATGTCAACATTCAACTCCAGTAATGACATGGTACAACAAAATACAAAAATAAAAGAAAATTTCAAAATGGGCGTGGCTCCGCCCTTTTTCATTTAATTTGTCTAGGATACTTTTAACGCCATAAGTCGAACAAAAATTAACCAATCCTTTTGAAATTTGGTAGGGTCATAGATTTTATGATGATAACTGTTTTCTGTGAAAACGGGCGAAATCGGTTGATGCCACGCCCAGTTTTTATACACAGTCGTCCGTCTGTCCTTCCGCATGGCCATTAACACGATAACTTGAGTAAATTTTGAGGTATCTTGATGAAATTTGGTATGTAGGTTCCTGAGCACTCACCTCAGATCGCTATTTAAAATGAACAATATCGGACTATAACCACGCCCACTTTTTCGATATCGAAAATTTCGTAAAACCGAAAAAGTGCGATAATTCATTACCAAAGACAGATAAAGCGACGAAACCTGGTAGATGAGTTGAATTTATGACGCAGAGTGGAAAATAATAAAATTTTGGACAATGGGCGTGGCACCGCCCACTTTTAAAAGAAGGTAATTTAAAAATTTTGCAAGCTGTAATTTGTCAGTCGTTGAAGATATCATGATGAAATTTGGCAGGGACGTTAGTCCTATTACTATATGTACGCCTGATAAAAATTAACAAAATCGGAGAAGGACCACGCCTACATTTAAAAAAAAAATTTTTTTTAAGTAAAATTTAAAAAAAAAATTTAAATCTTTACAGTATAAAGTAAATTATGTCAACATTCAACTCCAGTAATGACATGGTGCAACAAAACACAAAAATAAAAGAAAATTTCAAAATGGGCGTGGCTCCGCCCTTTTTCATTTAATTTGTCTAGGATACTTTTAACGCCATAAGTCGAACAAAAATTAACCAATCCTTTTGAAATTTGGTATGGGCATAGATTTTATGATGATAACTGTTTTCTGTGAAAACGGGCGAAATCGGTTGATGCCACGCCCAGTTTTTATACACTGTCGTTCGTCTGTCCTTCCGCATGGCCGTTAACACGATAACTTCAGCAAAAATCGACATATCTTTAATGAACTTAGTTCAGGTACTTACTTGAACTCACTTTATTTTGGTATGAAAAATGAACGAAATCCGACAATGACCACGCCCACTTTTTCGATATCGAATATTACGAAAAATGAAAAAAATGCCATAATTCTATACCAAATACGAAAAAAGGGATGAAACATGGTGAGGTAATTGGATTGGTTTATTGACACGAAATATAACTTTAGAAAAAACTTTATAAAATGGTTGTGACACCTACCATATTAAGTAGAAGAAAATGAAAAAGTTCCGCAGGGCGAAATAAAAAACCCTTAAAATCTTGGCAGGTATTACATATATAAATAAATTAGCGGTATCCAACAGATGATGTTCTGGGTCACCCTGGTCCACATTTTGGTCGCGATCTGGAAAAAGCCTTCACATATACAACTACCACCACTCCCTTTTAAAACTCTCATTAATACCTTTAATTTGATACCCATATCGTACAAACACATTCTAGAGTCACCCCTGGTCCACCTTTATGGCGGTATTTCGAAACGGCGTCCACCTATAGAACTGAGGCCCAATCCCTTTTAAAATACTCATTAACACCTTTCTTTTGATACCCATATTGTACAAACAAATTCTAGGGTCACCCCTGGTCTACCTTTATGGCGATATCTCGAAACGGCGTCCACCTATGGAACTAAGGATTACTCCCTTTTAAAATACTCATTAGCACCTTTCTTTTAATACCTATATTGTACAAACAAATTCTAGGGTCACCCCTGGTCTACCTTTATGGCGGTATCTCGAAACGGCGTCCACCTATGGAACTAAGGATTACTCCCTTTTAAAATACTCATTAACACCTTTCATTTGATACCCATATCGTACAAACGCATTTTAGAGTCAACCCTGATCCACCTTTATGGCTATATCCCTAAATGGCGTCCACCTATAGAACTATGGCCCACTCCCTCATAAAATACTCTTTAACACCTTTCATTTAATACCCATATCGTACAAACGCATTCTAGAGTCACCCCTGGTCCACCTTTATAGCGATATCTCGAAAACGCGACCACCTATACAACAACCACCACTCCCTTTTAAAACCCTCATTAATACCTTTAATTTGATACCCATATCGTACAAAGACATTCTAGAGTCACCCCTGGTCCACCTTTATGGCGATATTTCGAAACGGCGTCCACCTATAGAACTAAGGCCCACTCCCTTTTAAAATACTCATTAACACCATTCGTTTGATGCCCATATTGTACAAACAAACTCTAGGGTATCCCCTGGTCCACCTTTGTGGCGATATCTCGAAACGGCGTCCACCTATGGAACTAAGGATTACTCCCTTTTAAAATACTCATTAATACCTTTAATTTGATACCCATATTGTACAAACAAATTCTAGGGTCACCCCTGGTCCACCTTTATGGTGATATCTCGAAACTGCGTCCACCTATGGAACTAAGGATTACTCCCTTTTAAAATACTCATTAACACCTTTCATTTGATACCCATATCGTACAAACGCATTCTAGAGTCACCCCTGGTCCACCTTTATGGCGATATCTCGAAAAGGCGACCACCTATACAACTACCACCACTCCCTTTTAAACCCCTCATTAATACCTTTAATTTGATACCCATATCGTACAAACAAATTCTAGGGTCACACCTGGTACACCTTTATGGCGATATCTCGAAACGGTGTCCACCTCTGGAACTAAGCATCACTCCCTTTTAAAATACTCATTAACACCTTTCTTTTGATACCCATATTATACAAACAAATTCTAGGGTCACCCCTGGTCCACCTTTATGGCGATATCTCGAAACGGCGTCCACCTATAGAACTAAGGATTACTCCCTTTTAAAATACTCATTAACATCTTTCGTTTGATACCCATATTGTACAAACGCATTCTAGGGTCACACCTGGTCCACCTTTATGGCGATATCTCGAAACGGCGTCCACCTATGGAACTAAGCATCACTCCCTTTTAAAATACTCATTAACACCTTTCTTTTGATACCAATATTGTACAAACAAATTCTAGGGTCACACCTGGTCCACCTTTGTGGCGATATCTCGAAACGGCGTCTACCTGTGGAACTAAGGATTACTCCCTTTTAAAACAATCATTAACACCTTTCTTTTGATACCCATATCGTACAAACAAATTCTAGAGTCGCCCCTGGTCCACCTTTATGGCGATATCTCGAAACGGCGTCCACCTATGGAACTAAGGATTACTCCCTTTTAAAATACTCATTAACACCTTTCTTTTGATACCCATATTGTACAAACAAATTCTAGGGTCACCCCTGGTCCACCTTTATGGCGGTATCTCGAAACGGCGTCCACCTATGGAACTAAGGATATATCCCTTTTAATATACTCATTAACATCTTTCATTTGATACCCATATCGTACAAACGCATTCTAGAGTCAACCCTGATCCACCTTTATGGCTATATCCCTAAATAGCGTCCACCTATAGAACTATGGCCCACTCCCTCATAAAATACTCTTTAAGACCTTTCATTTGATATCCATATTGTACAAACAAATTCTAGAGTCAACCCTGATCCACCTTTATGGCGATATCCCTAAATGGCGTCCACCTATAGAACTATGGCCCACTCCTTCATAAAATACTCTTTAATGCCTTTCATTTGATACACATGTCATACAAACACATTCCAGGGTTTCCCTCGGTTCATTTTCCTACATGGTTATTTTCCCTTATGTTGTCACCATAGCTCTCAACTGAGTATGTAATGTTCGGTTACACCCGAACTTAACCTTCCTTACTTGTTTATTTTATATTTATCTTAAAAATCGTTTAGGTATGTAGATCTGTTCACTATATATTTCTTATCTTATACATCCGATTATTCGGAGATTACGAACGGGATAAGATTATTGTTCAGCCCCATTCATGAAAGGTATGAAGTCTTCGGCACAGCCGAAGACAGTCCCGTCCTTACTTGTTTGTTTTTTTTTATTGCCGTAGAATTGTCGCGGGTTCGAAATCTGGAGAGTGGTTATTCGTTGCACAGTGGGTCGTTATAGCTGTTTTTTGGTTATTTGTTTGTTGGCAATATTTGCAGTCAGATTTGTATTGTGCGACACGTGTTTTTAATTTTCTTTCGTTGTACCTACATAAATGCTCTTGCATGTTTCATTGTTATTTCCGTTACAAGGAATTTTGTATACCAAGTGACTTTTTTCTTCTTGGGGTATTTTTGACTTCGTCTTGTTCAAAATGCCTTTTAAGTTATTTATCGATTTATGGGCAATTCTTACTTCTTCACGGTTATATCAATCTGATTTAGCTAAGCGCTCTGACAAGTTAGGTACATACACTATTGATTTTAGTTTTTTCGGTTTTTGGCGTTTGTTTATAGTATTCTCTGATAGACATCCTTTCAAAAGGGTTGTTATGATATTATCAGGAAAATTGTTACTTTTTAATAGGCTTCTTATTTCTTTTTTAATTTCCGAGTGGTACGTGTCGTCTGATATTTGTAACACTTGGCGAATACAGCCCATTGCTGTATTAATTATCATCGTCTTAGAGTGTCTCCCGTCCCGATGAGGTATGTTTCTTATACCACTTAAGTTTCAATTGATTTCCATGTCGTATAACTATTGAGTCAAGGTAAGGTTATCATCCATCGTCTTCAAGTTCCGTTGTAAATTTATGTTTTTGTTGAAAGAATTTAGTGCGTCAAGAGTGTTTTGTACACCGTCCTCATGTATTATTGCAAATAGATAGTCAACATATTTTAAGGGTGATAGCAGCAAGAAGATGCGCGACACTCTTGAACTTAAAGTTAATTTATTAAAATTTAAAAGCATACTATTTTTTCAATTTTATGTACCATTTTTATACTCAGTTGAGCAGAGCTCACAGAGTATATTAAGTTTGATTGGATAACGGTTGGTTGTACATATATAAAGGAATCGAGATAGATATAGACTTCCATATATCAGAATAATCAGGATCGAAAAAAAATTTGATTGGGCCATGTCAGTCCGTCCGTCCGTCCGTCCGTCCGTCCGTTAACACGATAACTTGAGTAAATTTTGAGGTAACTTGATGAAATTTGGTATGTAGGTTCCTGAGCACTTATCTCAGATCGCTATTTAAAATCAACGATATCGGACGATAACCACGCCCACTTTTTCGATATCGAAAATTTCGTAAAACCGAAAAAGTGCGATAATTCATTACCAAAGACAGATAAAGCGACGAAACTTGGTAGATGAGTTGAATTTATGACGCAGAATAGAAAATTAGTAAAATTTTGGACAATGGGCGTGGCACCGCCCACTTTTAAAAGAAGGTAATTTAAAATTTTTGCAAACTGTAATTTGTCAGTCATTGAAGATATCATGATGAAATTTGGCAGGGACGTTACTCCTATTACTATATGTAAAATTTTAACAAAAAATTTAATATCTTTACAGTATATAAGTAAATTATGTCAACATTCAACTCCAGTAATGACATGGTACAACAAAATACAAAAATAAAAGAAAATTTCAAAATGGGCGTGGCTCCGCCCTTTTTCATTTAATTTGTCTAGGATACTTTTAACGCCATAAGTCGAACAAAAATTAACCAATCCTTTTGAAATTTGGTAGGGGCATAGATTTTATGATGATAACTGTTTTCTGTGAAAACGGGCGAAATCGGTTGATGCCACGCCCAGTTTTTATACACAGTCTTCCGTCTGTCCTTCCGCATGGCCATTAACACGATAACTTGAGTAAATTTTGAGGTATCTTGATGAAATTTGGTATGTAGGTTCCCGAGCACTCACCTCAGATCGCTATTTAAAATGAACAATATCGGACTATAACCACGCCCACTTTTTCGATATCGAAAATTTCGTAAAACCGAAAAAGTGCGATAATTCATTACCAAAGACAGATAAAGCGACGAAACTTGGTAGATGAGTTGAATTTATGACGCAGAGTGGAAAATAATAAAATTTTGGACAATGGGCGTGGCACCGCCTACTTTTAAAAGAAGGTAATTTAAAACTTTTGCAAGCTGTAATTTGTCAGTCGTTGAAGATATCATGATGAAATTTGGCAGGGACGTTAGTCCTATTACTATATGTACGCCTAATAAAAATTAACAAAATCGGAGAAGGACCACGCCTACATTTAAAAAAAAATTTTTTTTAAGTAAAATTTTAACAAAAAATTTAAATCTTTACAGTATAAAGTAAATTATGTCAACATTCAACTCCAGTAATGACATGGTGCAACAAAATACAAAAATAAAAGAAAATTTCAAAATGGGCGTGGCTCCGCCCTTTTTCATTTAATTTGTCTAGGATACTTTTAACGCCATAAGTCGAACAAAAATTAACCAATCCTTTTGAAATTTGGTATGGGCATAGATTTTATGATGATAACTGTTTTCTGTGAAAACGGGCGAAATCGGTTGATGCCACGCCCAGTTTTTATACACTGTCGTTCGTCTGTCCTTCCGCATGGCCGTTAACACGATAACTTCAGCAAAAATCGACATATCTTTAATGAACTTAGTTCAGGTACTTACTTGAACTCACTTTATTTTGGTATGAAAAATGAACGAAATCCGACAATGACCACGCCCACTTTTTCGATATCGAAAATTACGAAAAATGAAAAAAATGCCATAATTCTATACCAAATACGAAAAAAGGGATGAAACATGGTGAGGTAATTGGATTGGTTTATTGACACGAAATATAACTTTAGAAAAAACTTTATAAAATGGTTGTGACACCTACCATATTAAGTAGAAGAAAATGAAAAAGTTCCGCAGGGCGAAATAAAAAACCCTTAAAATCTTGGCAGGTATTACATATATAAATAAATTAGCGGTATCCAACAGATGATGTTCTGGGTCACCCTGGTCCACATTTTGGTCGCGATCTGGAAAAAGCCTTCACATATACAACTACCACCACTCCCTTTTAAAACTCTCATTATTATACTCAGTTGAGCAGAGCTCACAGAGTATATTAAGTTTGATTGGATAACGGTTGGTTGTACATATATAAAGGAATCGAGATAGATATAGACTTCCATATATCAAAATAATCAGGATCGAAAAAAAATTTGATTGAGCCATGTCCGTCCGTCCGTCCGTCCGTCCGTCCGTCCGTTAACACGATAACTTGAGTAAATTTTGAGGTAACTTGATGAAATTTGGTACTTAGGTTCCTGAGCACTTATCTCAGATCGCTATTTAAAATCAACGATATCGGACGATAACCACGCCCACTTTTTCGATATCGAAAATTTCGTAAAACCGAAAAAGTGCGATAATTCATTACCAAAGACAGATAAAGCGACGAAACTTGGTAGATGAGTTGAATTTATGACGCAGAATAGAAAATTAGTAAAATTTTGGACAATGGGCGTGGCACCGCCCACTTTTAAAAGAAGGTAATTTAAAATTTGTCAGTCATTGAAGATATCATGATGAAATTTGGCAGGGACGTTACTCCTATTACTATATGTACGCCTAATAAAAATTAGCAAAATTGGAGAAAGACCACGCCCACTTTTAAAAAAAAATTTTTTTTAAAGTAAAATTTTAACAAAAAATTTAATATCTTTACAGTATATAAGTAAATTATGTCAACATTCAACTCCAGTAATGACATGGTACAACAAAATACAAAAATAAAAGAAAATTTCAAAATGGGCGTGGCTCCGCCCTTTTTCATTTAATTTGTCTAGGATACTTTTAACGCCATAAGTCGAACAAAAATTAACCAATCCTTTTGAAATTCGGTAGGGGCATAGATTTTATGATGTTAACTGTTTTCTGTGAAAACGGGCGAAATCGGTTGATGCCATGCCCAGTTTTTATACACAGTCGTCCGTCTGTCCTTCCGCATGGCCATTAACACGATAACTTGAGTAAATTTTGAGGTATCTTGATGAAATTTGGTATGTAGGTTCCTGAGCACTCACCTCAGATCGCTATTTAAAATGAACAATATCGGACTATAACCACGCCCACTTTTTCGATATCGAAAATTTCGTAAAACCGAAAAAGTGCGATAATTCATTACCAAAGACAGATAAAGCGACGAAACTTGGTAGATGAGTTGAATTTATGACGCAGAGTGGAAAATAATAAAATTTTGGACAATGGGCGTGGCACCGCCCACTTTTAAAAGAAGGTAATTTAAAACTTTTGCAAGCTGTAATTTGTCAGTCGTTGAAGATATCATGATGAAATTTGGCAGGGACGTTACTCCTATTACTATATGTACGCCTAATAAAAATTAGCAAAATCGGAGAAGGACCACGCCTACATTTAAAAAAAATTTTTTTTTTAAGTAAAATTTTAACAAAAAATTTTATATCTTTACAGTATAAAGTAAATTATGTCAACATTCAACTCCAGTAATGACATGGTGCAATAAAATACAAAAATAAAAGAAAATTTCAAAATGGGCGTGGCTCCGCCCTTTTTCATTTAATTTGTCTAGGATACTTTTAACGCCATAAGTCGAACAAAAATTAACCAATCCTTTTGAAATTTGGTATGGGCATAGATTTTATGATGATAACTGTTTTCTGTGAAAACGGGCGAAATCGGTTGATGCCACGCCCAGTTTTTATACACTGTCGTTCGTCTGTCCTTCCGCATGGCCGTTAACACGATAACTTCAGCAAAAATCGACATATCTTTAATGAACTTAGTTCAGGTACTTACTTGAACTCACTTTATTTTGGTATGAAAAATGAACGAAATCCGACAATGACCACGCCCACTTTTTCGATATCGAAAATTACGAAAAATGAAAAAAATGCCATAATTCTATACCAAATACAAAAAAAGGGATGAAACATGGTGAGGTAATTGGATTGGTTTATTGACACGAAATATAACTTTAGAAAAAACTTTATAAAATCGTTGTGACACCTACCATATTAAGTAGAAGAAAATGAAAAAGTTCCGCAGGGCGAAATAAAAAACCCTATAAATAAATTAGCGGTATCCAACAGATCATGTTCTGGGTCACCCTGGTCCACATTTTGGTCGCGATCTGGAAAAAGCCTTCACATATACAACTACCACCACTCCCTTTTAAAACTCTCATTAATACCTTTAATTTGATACCCATATCGTACAAACGCATTCTAGAGTCACCCCTGGTCAACCTTTATGGCGATATCCCGAAAAGGCGACCACCTATACAACTACCACCACTCCCTTTTAAAACCCTACTTAATACCTTTAATTTGATACGCATATCGTACAAACAAATTCTAGGGTCGCCCCTGGTCCACCTTTATGGCGATATCTCGAAACGGCGTCCACCTATGGAACTAAGGATTACTCCCTTTTAAAATACTCATTAACACCTTTCTTTTGATACCCATATTGTACAAACAAATTCTAGGGTCACCCCTGGTCCACCTTTATGGCGGTATCTCGAAACGGCGTCCACCTATGGAACTAAGGATATATCCCTTTTAATATACTCATTAACATCTTTCATTTGATACCCATATCGTACAAACGCATTCTGGAGTCAACCCTGATCCACCTTTATGGCTATATCCCTAAATGGCGTCCACCTATAGAACTATGGCCCACTCCCTCATAAAATACTCTTTAACACCTTTCATTTAATACCCATATCGTACAAACGCATTCTAGAGTCACCCCTGGTCCACCTTTATAGCGATATCTCGAAAACGCGACCACCTATACAACAACCACCACTCCCTTTTAAAACCCTCATTAATACCTTTAATTTGATACCCATATCGTACAAAGACATTCTAGAGTCACCCCTGGTCCACCTTTATGGCGATATTTCGAAACGGCGTCCACCTATAGAACTAAGGCCCACTCCCTTTTAAAATACTCATTAACACCATTCGTTTGATGCCCATATTGTACAAACAAACTCTAGGGTATCCCCTGGTCCACCTTTGTGGCGATATCTCGAAACGGCGTCCACCTATGGAACTAAGGATTACTCCCTTTTAAAATACTCATTAATACCTTTAATTTGATACCCATATTGTACAAACAAATTCTAGGGTCACCCCTGGTCCACCTTTATGGTGATATCTCGAAACTGCGTCCACCTATGGAACTAAGGATTACTCCCTTTTAAAATACTCATTAACACCTTTCATTTGATACCCATATCGTACAAACGCATTCTAGAGTCACCCCTGGTCCACCTTTATGGCGATATCTCGAAAAGGCGACCACCTATACAACTACCACCACTCCCTTTTAAACCCCTCATTAATACCTTTAATTTGATGCCCATATCGTACAAACAAATTCTAGGGTCACACCTGGTACACCTTTATGGCGATATCTCGAAACGGTGTCCACCTCTGGAACTAAGCATCACTCCCTTTTAAAATACTCATTAACACCTTTCTTTTGATACCCATATTATACAAACAAATTCTAGGGTCACCCCTGGTCCACCTTTATGGCGATATCTCGAAACGGCGTCCACCTATAGAACTAAGGATTACTCCCTTTTAAAATACTCATTAACATCTTTCGTTGGATACCCATATTGTACAAACGCATTCTAGGGTCACACCTGGTCCACCTTTATGGCGATATCTCGAAACGGCGTCCACCTATGGAACTAAGCATCACTCCCTTTTAAAATACTCATTAACACCTTTCTTTTGATACCAATATTGTACAAACAAATTCTAGGGTCACACCTGGTCCACCTTTGTGGCGATATCTGGAAACGGCGTCTACCTGTGGAACTAAGGATTACTCCCTTTTAAAATAATCATTAACACCTTTCTTTTGATACCCATATTGTACAAACAAATTCTAGGGTCACCTCTGGTCCACCTTTATGGCGATATCTCGAAACGGCGTCCACCTATGGAACTAAGGATTACTCCGTTTTAAAATACTCATTAGCACCTTTCATTTGATACCCAAATCGTACAAACGCATTCTAGAGTCACCCCTGGTCAACCTTTATGGCGATATCCCGAAAAGGCGACCACCTATACAACTACCACCACTCCCTTTTAAAACCTACTTAATACCTTTAATTTGATACGCATATCGTACAAACAAATTCTAGGGTCGCCCCTGGTCCACCTTTATGGCGATATCTCGAAACGGCGTCCACCTATGGAACTAAGGATTACTCCCTTTTAAAATACTCATTAACACCTTTCTTTTGATACCCATATTGTACAAACAAATTCTAGGGTCACCCCTGGTCCACCTTTATGGCGGTATCTCGAAACGGCGTCCACCTATGGAACTAAGGATATATCCCTTTTAATATACTCATTAACATCTTTCATTTGATACCCATATCGTACAAACGCATTCTAGAGTCAACCCTGATCCACCTTTATGGCTATATCCCTAAATAGCGTCCACCTATAGAACTATGGCCCACTCCCTCATAAAATACTCTTTAAGACCTTTCATTTGATATCCATATTGTACAAACAAATTCTAGAGTCAACCCTGATCCACCTTTATGGCGATATCCCTAAATGGCGTCCACCTATAGAACTATGGCCCACTCCTTCATAAAATACTCTTTAATGCCTTTCATTTGATACACATGTCATACAAACACATTCCAGGGTTTCCCTCGGTTCATTTTCCTACATGGTTATTTTCCCTTATGTTGTCACCATAGCTCTCAACTGAGTATGTAATGTTCGGTTACACCCGAACTTAACCTTCCTTACTTGTTTACATTTAAATTGATTAAAATGAATTTTAACATTAAGTTCAAATGACTTAAAAGAATTTTTTTTCAGACGGTTAAATTTTTGTAAATTTATTTTTCGCACTGTAAAATTAAAAAAAAATCGCTATCCCTCAGTTCACATAATTTAAAATTTAACTTATTTTCCATTAAATTAAACCTAAATTGAATTAATTATTAAATATAAATTGAAGATAAAATAAAATTTCTTTAAAATAAAGGCTAAAATTAAATAAAAGGTATAGAAAAAAAAATTCAAGTTGATTATTAGGAATTTAACCCCTGGTGAATAGCGAAAAGGAAAAAATAATAAAAGAAAAATCTGTTGAAAAACGGGAAGTAGATTCAAATAAAAATTTTGTGAATTTAGAATTGAAATAAAATAGAATTGTTTCAAGGTTCGATTCGAGCTCAAGACCAGAACAATAATTTTTTTTCTAATGATAATTATTGATATTTTTTAATTTTTCTATATTTGAAAAATTGTATTTTGTTTTTGGAATAGTAAGTAGAAAATTTTTCAGATAACATGCCATAGCTGCGCAGATAGATCCATTTCGAAGGGTGCTAAGCCTTCATCATCAGTACGCTTTAGGCACGCTGCGCTAACCATTTAGCTATACAGCGGTGATTTGCTTGAACGATAAATTGCTACTCCTATTGTAGTGTAAACAGCCAACAATTTAATCCCAAATATTTAAATCAGTCTAATATGCTAAATGTTCATCAACACATAAATATGCATTTGATAATTATTACTGACATAGCCATTCACACGTTTTAATACAGGTGTGTATACAACACACAACCAAACAAATTTGAATTCTAGCAAATTTGCAAACATTGCATTTCTCATAGAAGTCACAGCTCAACACAGATCTGTAGGTACATATTTTGTATCGAGTTGTATGTAGGTATGTAAGTATGTATGCTTAAGGTAGATATGCATGTAAGTATGTATGCTTAAATGTAAATATGTATGTAAGAATATGTGTAGAATAATTTAATATAAATAAGCTGAAATATTTGAATAAAGATTCATTCAGAATTCACTCATTAAGGTCACAACTCTTTTTATTGCATTTTAATCTTCTACACTATTCCTTCTTAACAACTGTATTTAATCAGCGTTGCGCCATCTGTTGCAAGTTGCAAATCAGTGATAATGCCGGATTTCTTTTTGTCAACTAATTTGTTTGACATTCCCAAGTGATTTTGGTTTATTAACAATTGTTTTTGTTTTTATCGGCCTATTGATAAATGATTCAAGACTCGATTCGAGCTCAAGGCCAGAACAATAATTTTTTTTCTAATGGTAATTATTGTTATTTTTACTATATATATATACTTAACATTTAAGAATTCATGAGCTTAACACCGTCTTATAATAATTGAATATTCAATAAATGAATATTCAATTATTATGTTTGTTTAAGAGAAACTGGAAAGAAAGAAACATTTACTGGCATATTGCGATAGTAATGTTTTGAAAACCGCCACGTAATCATCATCAGGCAATTTCGTAAAGTTATAAAAGGATTCACCGAATTCGAACCGCAAATCACACGGTGAAACTGCAGTTGCCTTAACCACTAGGCTATACTGCTTGTATTTGTTGTCTTGCCTATTTCAGTTTGTCTCATTTTTTGTAAAGTTGTAAGATTATATTGTCTGTAATGTGTAGGACGCCTTCTGTTTGTAAAGCATACATTCAACATACAATGTTATCGATGATCTCTAGTATTGTATTATCTCTTGAACAAACCTGAATTCAACAAGTACTTCGTAAATGTGAAATAAACGTAAATTAATATTATAACCAAAAGTTCCTGTCTAATTTAATTTGGTTCTCGAATCTTTACATGGTAGCAGTCCAAAGGTTTTCCAGAGTGGAAAGAAGAGTACGTATTCATCAAATTAAACAGAAATTATATTGCTATTTTTATAATCGCATATAAGTGCACGAGGTGCAAAGAGCAAAATGGCGTCGAAAAATGAAATCGCTATTCCAGTGTTCGATGGGGAAAATTACCTCATGTGGAAGAAGCGAATAATAATGTATTTGAAAACGAAGAAACGCGAGGTTGTTGTCGAGAGGGCAAAACTTTAGTAGGGCAAAGAGGAGTTTGACGAAAAAGATTTGCGTGTTTGCGACAAAACCTCAGCATTTGATATAATAAAGAAATTCGATAGCTTATACTTGAAAGAGTCCAGAGCGCTGCAAGTTTTGTGCAGAAACAAGCTGGAGCGACTAAAATTGACGGATTACATCGACTTTACAACTTTACAACGACTTTTTTTTGGAGACTTCGAGCGTTGCGTTAACGACTTGAAGAGTGCGGGGGCGAATTTGTCAGAAAAGGAAAAATTGAATTATATGGTTAACACGTTGGTTGAGTAGTATAGCGACATTGGAGGTTTGATCGATACCCTCAAAAAGAGGACGAAACTGCAGATTACATAAAAAATAAAATGAAAATGGCCGAACTGAAGAATGCTGGTGAAGAAAATAATCGGTGTAAATCAGATGCATTTGCTGCAAATAATCGTCAAAATGATAGAACATGCTATGGCTGCGGTGAGATTGGGTATTTCCAAACAGAATGCAAAATTGTTGGTGATCAACACGTGGTCGGCAAGGAGGGTATGGCAGAACGATAGCGCGCAGAAATAAGTATGCAGATAAGAGGAACGGGGACAGAAATAGTGTGTGGGTTACAAAAACTGCACGTCATGCGGTGGCAAATACAGAAGCGAGTAATGGTTAAGGTAATGAGATTAAATGGTTATTAGATAGTGGCTGTATCGACCACACAATAAAGGATGAAAAGTACTTTTAAAATTTTAAGCTATTGCAAAAACCGGTTGATGTATATCTAGGAGATAGAAAAACAACAAGAAAACTCTTCAACAAAGCAAGACATATCCGGCTGGAAGAGGACTGTGATGTCTACAGATGTAGCTTTAACAAATACAAAAGCTTCATCAGGAAGGCAAAAAGGATATAATGGGAACAATACTGTGAGAACTCGGCGACGGCAAATGAGGCATCAAGACTTCGCAAGATACTATCTGGATCTAGTTTAGCCCCTAGTAGCATAAGGAAGTCTGATGGCTCATGGACCGTCTACAGTCAGGAAACTCTAGAGGGCTTTATGGAGACACACTTTCCGGGATGCACGGATACGACAGGCACGACGATGCCAGAAAACAGCGTATACCCGTCCGGAAACCGACGTCGAGGATATCGTTGACCGGGATAAAATATCTTGGGTTATAAAATCATTCGATCCCTACAAAGCGGCGGGGCCGGATGGTGTGATACCGGCTATGTTACAAGCCCCTTTTGACGATGCCTTCTCAAGATGCCTACAAGATGGGTATGTACCCGAAGCCTGGAGAAATGTACGGGTGGTTTTCATTCTTAAAACAAGGAAACTTACCCACTCGGAAGCCAAAGACTATAGACCAATAAACTTCTCCTCCGTTATCCTTAAAGACTGGAGAGACTTATCGATCTACATATTAGAAGCATTGCCAATCTCTGGCAGATGGATGCAGCTCAGCACCCATACCAAAAAGGCAAATCAGTTGAAAGTGCCCTCCATGAGACAGTCAGTGCCATCGAGAACTAACTGAACTGCAAGGAGTACACGCTAGCAACTTTCCTCGACATTGAGAGCGCTTTCAACAACGTGCATACAGAGGCCATCTGCAAGGCTCTTACCCGATATGGAACCCAAAGCTCTATAGTAGCAGTGATCGATTCTATGCTTAGGTGTAGAGTTGTTAGCGTGACTTTAGGGACTGGTCCTATTAGCAAAATGACCACCAGAGGTCAGGCGCCGTGAGCAGCGCACCTCAGGAAGCGCTAAATGTAATCTTTCATCTGACGCCTCTACAAGTCTTCGTGCAGGGATTAGCCGCTAGAGGAGTTCAACGACTAAGAGAATCCAACATGTGGAAAACAGCTAAGCACGGACACGCGATGATTCTGGACGATATGGCGAAGGAGCAATTAAAGAGAATAATAACCGACCTAAGATCCAAAACAGACCACATCACAGGGGTTTTGAACTTTCAAGTTCAGAAAATGCGATATCCTTCAAGGGAGGAATGGGAAGTAGGCCTAGACCACGGCAGGTGCATCACAATATACACCGACGGTTCGAAAATGGAAAAGGGAACTGGAGCTACCATAGACAGAGTGGCAAAGCTGCTCCAAGAAAGTGCGGTCTCCAACACCGACGTAGCAATCCATGTTGACAGCCAAGCCGCCTTAAGGGCATTAGAGTCCAACATGATAAAATCGGACATCGTGCGGAGGTGTAGAGCCTCTCTGGCTTCTATAAGTCATCTCAATGTCTCCCATTTCTGGGTCCCTGGGCACAGCGGCATTGAAGGGAATGAACTCGCGGATGAAATGGCTAGGAAAGGTTCCGACTTAGGCATAAGTGAGGTGGACAGCTCCGTCCGACCGCCACTGAGTTATCTCATAAGGAGAATAGACGAATATAGGGCAACGTACTTGCTATGGACCAATTGAGTTGACTGCGAAGTCTCAAGGTCCTTATGGCAATGCTTGGATAGGAAAGGCACCAGCTTCCTTCTCAAACTGAACAAATCTGCTATAAGGGTTATTATGGGTGTCATCACAGGTCCTTGTGCTATCGCACCAATGCTCCGACGCTGGCGAATACCAACAAGCTCCCTCTGCAGAAGCTGTCAGGATGAGGAGGAAGAGGAGTCAATCTACAACTTTCTCTGCCGATGCCCGGCACTTCAAAGAAGAAGGCTCAGATTTCTAGGCTCACGCTTCTTCGACAGCCTGGCAGAGGTTGGGAAGGTGGACGTATCGCTTCTTCTTGGGTTCATCAGGGAAAGGAAGTGGGTCGATGAGGACCACTAAGAGGTAATGGTGCTAAAGGAATTTTCCGCCACCCTGTACTTACTGAGGGCACCCACAATGGACAAAAATGTCTCCGCGTGGAAGTGTGGGTAACACCCACGCACGCCCTCTTAACCTAACCAATATCTAGGTGATAATAGGGTTGATAAAGGAACAAAAATGGGTAATGTTGTAAGCTATTTTGAAGCGAAAAGCGAAATGTTTTTTATGTAAAAGATATGAAATCAAATTTGATCAGTTACATTAAATTAACACAAAATAGCTTAGTAGTATCGAAAGGAAATATTACCAAAATTATTAGCAATCGTGGTATATTAACGGCATTAGCTTTTAAAACAAATGGTTTGTACATAATGAAAAGTTAACTAAAGACATATTGTGGCGAATCTTCACATCACTAAATAAATGCATAACAACAAAAACATTAAAGCAATCTATATAAACACATTAATCATCATTTACCAAATACATACAAGGCAACGAGGAGATAACTCACACACAGATGTAATCATCAGCCGAAGTTTTACTCACATATACACACGCATATGGCTATGCGAGAGCCTATAAACTACAAATACATGTACATATATGCCTGGCAACCAAGCATGAATTTCGAGAAGTTATTAGAACTTAGGAGAAATGGGTGGACGAGACAACAGAGAGTATAAAAGCAGCGAAAGCTGAGTAGTCAGTAAACAGTTTGATTTAATCACGCAATTGGTTGTGAATAAGTTTCTATATGGGGGTTATGGGAAAGCGCCGATGAGCAAGGGAGAGAATTTTCCACCAGAAATAACAACACTGCACTTTAAATATACTGGCACTTTATGTGCTTGAATACACATTTTATTATGTGTTTAAATCACTTTAAACGAAATTTCGTTTTTATGTAGATGATTGCGATGCGGACGCGGTGGTAGTTAAAGAAAACTAGCTCAACTTATATGAAAGGAAGAACAACTAGAGCGACTTTTGACCGCTTACAATTTTGAAAGGACCGTTACTTGACTCTCTTATTCATTTTTTATAAAGGAAAAAGATGCAAGGGTAGGGTTGCCGTCCGCACGCAATTTATATATAAATACAGGGGATAAAATTAATTGAGACTCATGTCTTCAACATGGCGGCCCGCCTGCGCCGTTACGCGGTGAAGCAGCTTCTGCAATTTCTCCCATGTGGTCACTGCCTGGTTGAGCTTTAAATGCTGATGGTGGCTGCGGGCGTAGGGATCGTGTATCTTCTATCTGGGCTGTTGAGGGGAGTGTGTCGTTCGTGACGAGATGAGAAGTATGGATCTCTGCGTCGGGAAGTAGGCATAACTTTATTATGTTACGCGTGACAGTTCCTGCCTGAGTTCGAATATCAGCTACGCGGGTATTTTTGTCCCGACCGGGGTGGAGTTTGACAATTCGTCCGAGTCTCCATTCATTTGGGGGAAGTAAGTCATCTTTGAAGACCACGAGATCTCTTTCCTTGACATTGGGTTGTTGGTGCTTCCACTTATGCTTTTTGTGAAGTTCCTTGAGATACTCGCTTTTCCATCGAGTACTAAATTGTTGGTGAATGGCTCTCAACTTCTGACACTTATGTGTGAGGGGCAGGTTGTCAGCGTTGGGCTCGGGTATAGAGAGCAGGGAGCACCACGCAGAAAATGGCCGGTTTTTAAAAGCAGAATGTCACTGGGGTCCAGAGACATGGGGCAGATCGGCCTTGAGTTGAGAACCACTTTGATGCGATCGAGAAGGATGGTGAATTATTCGGAGGTAAACTTAGTATTCCCTGCGGTCTTCGTGGGGTTTAGTTTGAAACTCTTGACGGCAGCTTCCCAGAAATCGCCCATGTGAGGTGAATATGGAGGGCTAAACTACCAAGAAAAGCCATGAGTCATGTATTTGTGAGAAATGTCGTTCGCTGTTTCTTGAAGAAATTGAGAGAATCCCTTTTTCAAGCTTCGGTTAGCTCCTAGGAACGTTTTTCCGTTGTGTGACATAATTTTGGAGGGAAGACCACGGCGTCCGACGAATCGGGCAAAGGCAGCCTTGAATGCATCTGTGGTCAAATCGAAGCACAATTCCAGATGCACGGCTTTGGTGGAGAAACATACAAATACGCACACATATGCCTTGGAGTAGGGAGCACGACGTAGTATCGACGTTTTAACCGATAATGATCCAGCAAAATCAACACCTGTGGTGTGAAAGGGAAGCGAGTAGGTACATCGCTCAGGGGGGTGTGCGGCCATAATCTGTGTGCGCATTTTTTGTTTCTTAATGGTGCACGTCTTACACTACGTCTTGCAATATGCATTTCTTTAGCTTTTGTTTCAACCGGGGAATAAAATATTCTTGTTGTACCATCCGAACCATTAACTGCTTTTCAGCATGCAGCATTGCTTCATGGAGAAAACTGGGCAGCAGCGAACAGAATTTTGAATTCTCTGGGAAATGATAGGGAAGCGTTCACTACGAATGAGGTTAGCTTTGGATAAACGGCCATCGACCCGCATGACTCCAACTTTATCCAACATGGGGTTTAAGGTGAGCAAGGAGCGCTTATTACTGACGGGCGTTGATGCTTGTAGTGACTGCATCTCACGTGGGTAATGAATGTTTTGCGTTTGAGTAATAATACGCATTTTCACTTGCTTTACTTCGCTCTGAGTCAATTTCAGGGACGAAGGAATTGCCCGTTTCCTCGAATTGTTAATAAATCTATACACGTATGCCATAACGCGAAGTGCTCTAGGGAGGGAAGAGAAGCGTTCGAGAGAGTCAACATATTCCACGGTATAATATGATTCAACGCGGCGCTGTTCAGGTGGAGAGGGATGAGTTGACAATGTTGTCGGCCTCAAAGAAAGGAGTTTTTGCCGCCATTCCGAGCCTTTCCACCATAAATCGCACATCGTGAGTTCTTGTGGATTACAACCACGGGTACCGAGGTCGGCGGGGTTATCTCCACTCGAAACATGTCTCCAGGTAGCGTTGCTCACATGATCGAGAATGAGAGAAATCCTGTTGGCGACGTAAGTTTTCGAGGCGTGAGGTGGTTTCTCAAGCCAAGCTAACACAATAGAGGAGCCTGATCAGAGAAAGAGTTCGCCTGACTGTAATTGTAGCTCCGACCGAAATTGATGGACCAGCTTTGAGAGTAATACGGCTCCGCAGAGTTCGAGTCGTGGGAGGCTGACAGTTTGCAGGGGTGCTACTTTACTCTTCGCTATGAGTAGGTGGGACGAGAAGGAGGTTTCATCTTGTTGAACGTGGAGATATACACAGGCACAGTATGCTTTTTCCGAAGCGTCTGAGAAGCCGTGCAGTTGCACGTGCTGGTTTGGGGAGAATCGGACCCATCGGGGTATGGTAATTTGATTGACTGCGGGGAGATTGTTGCGCAACGTTATCCATTTGTGAAGTGCACCGGGTTTGACGTCTTCGTCCCAATCGGTTCCTTCCATCCACAACTGTTGAAGGAGCATTTTTGCAGTGATCATTATTGGCGTTAGCCATCCTGCCCGGTCAAAAAGTTTGGCGACAGCTGACAATATTTGCCGTTTTGTTTTCGAGTCGACAGCGGGTACAGGATCGTACGTGTAGGAGAACGTGTCTGTCAGGTATTCCGTTTTATCCCGAGGGTTTTCGTAGAGCTAGGGTCTTGAAACTTTAGAAAATCGATATCAAGTACTTCGGAATCAGGGACTCGCTCCAAAATTTTCGAGTGGTTAGCGGTTATTTTTCGGAGGGGAAAACCGGCCGATTGTAGAGCGTCTTGTACTTGGGTCATTGAACTGATAGTGGACTGTATATTGTGGTCACCCAAGAGCATATCATCCACATATGTTTCAAGCAGAAGAGGCTAGAGGGAATTGCTCTTTACAATCTTGCGCCAACTGATGGAGAGTGCGTATAGCGAGATAGAGTGCGCAATTGACACCGAATGTAACCGTTTTTAAACGAAAGTCTTCTATGGGCCTGTTTGGGGATCTACGGAAGACTATTCTCTGGAGGTGTTTATCATCCTTGTGTATGAGAATTTGGCGATACATTTTCTCTATATCTCCATTAAACACAAACCGATAAAGTCGCCATTTTAAAATTATAAGCATTAAATCGTTTTGAAGGGTGGGGCCAGTGTATAGCACATCATTAAGCGAGCTTCCAGAATGGGATAGTTTTGAAGCATTGAAGACCACGCGAAATTTAGTTGTTTTACTGTCTGGCTTAATTACGTCGTGGTGTGGTAAATAGAAGGAGAAATATTATCCATCCTTTATAATCTCTTGGGGTGTAATGCGCTCCATGTGTTTCAGAGTGAGGTATTCTTCGAGAACCTCTGTGTATTTATCTTTGAGCGCTGGGTTTCCGTTCAATGCTGAGATACTGTTGTTGTGCTGCAATTCGGGAGTGTCCAAGAGCAATCTAATCTAATAATTTTCTTGGGAGTCTAGTCATGTATCTTCCGTCCGCCTGTCCGGTTGCTGTGAGTTGATACAGCTCTTCGCAAAAGTCTTCTTCAGTTGATCGGGTTTGAGTGCTTAGTATTTCTTCTTGTTCCCAAAACTTTCGAAGGAGGGTGTTGAGGGATTAGTATTCAGGCTGTATCTGAGTGGTGAATGTTGAAATCTTTTCGGGGATTGGGCCGCTGAGAATCCATCCGAATACTTGGGTATAAATTTTTTGTGTTTTATCCGCTGAGCAGAGTGTGAGCTCGCAGATCTGTTTTGAGTTCTGTACCAGCATTCCGCCCATTCCAGAAATTTCGAACCTGGCTTATTTGGTGGGTAGTCGCAAGTGCTTTTGTACCCGAGATGAGATAAAGGTTTTTTGTGAGCCTTGGCCCACCAGAGATCGAATATTGTGGTATTCACCATCACAATAAATGGGTATTGTTGCAGTTGGGATTAGCGTTGTTACATGGGTGCTTGAAAAATGTGACGAAACTTTACTCGCATTATTTTGAGATGGACTTTGTTCAGTGGTTGAGTGTGTTACATTTTTTGAACAACAAGGCCTTTCATCGTTAATATGACGCTGGAGGGCTACCTGACTTGTTGTCCCCTGGGATTTCGAGTTTTGTCCTGAGCTTTGTGTATTCCGCGGGAAATGCAGGAGGGAATGGTGTCTTTTTTGGCAAAACACGCACGAGGAGCTGCTATGTCAATTGTTGCTTGAGTGGGAATTTGACAGACAATTTTCGCAGTAACCGTGCTCTCTAACGTATTTTACGCGATCAGCTACTGATAGCGCCTTAAATTTTATGCAGGTTTTCATTGCGTGTCGGGAGTTACATAGTTTGCAAGAGATTGGCTGGCTTGACTCTGCATGAAAATTTTGAGTTCTGTTTTTATTTACAAATGTAGAGTTTTGAGATGGCGCTTTGGGAGTGAAATTCGAGTGAGGGGATTTTGCATTCCCCGGCCGATAGGTATGCAGTCTTTCTACAACTTCGTATCGGCTTGTGAGAAATTTTTTCATATCTGCCCACATAGGTAGTTCTTTCCGTGAGCTAAGTGATTGCTCCCAGAGAGAGAGGGATTCACTGGGGAGTTTCGATGAACAGGGATACACAAGAATGGGGTCCCAATCGCTGGTTGAGATTCCTTGTGCCGAGAGCGTCGACAAGCAATTATTGATTGTGGATTGTAATTTTTGTATTTGCTCACAATTTTCCGAATAGATGGGAGAAAGATTCAATAAAGTTTTCAGCTGAGTATCTACTAATATCATGCGATTTTCATACCTAGTCTTTAGGGCGTCCCAGGCGAGTTCGACATTTTCATCAGTGAGGGGGAATTGCTTGACGATTTGTCCCGCCTGGCTTCTTCTTTCCTGTCGCAGGTGATCGAGTTTTTGTGCTGGAGAGAGTTTGGGATGATTCTTGTAGACGGCAGTGAACATATCTCTGAACGCAGGCCAATCTTCATATCCACCGTGAAAAATTTCTGTGTCACATGCTGGCACCTTGAGAAACATTCCTTGAGAGTTTGTGTTTTGATCTGTAGAAGTTGTAATGCTTCTAAAATTTGGGATTTGCACTGCTCGTAACTATCTATATTTTTGCTCGACTGTCCCGCTGGATTCCGCATGTGCTGCCGAACGAGAAACGGCCTTGAAAGAGAGGACTAAGGCATCCCAGAGTTTGTCGAGCTGCTCTAATTTTACATTAAGCAATATTGGGGTAGGATTATTTATGAGAGCTGATGACCATTTAGCGTAGAATGCTTCCAGCTTATTGCTTTCAAAAATAAAGTCTTCAAAACTATCGTCGTCTGCTACGTCACTTTAAGTGACCATTGCTTTTTTCGGTAGGCATAATTGTGTACGCAAAAATTAGTCAAAAATCCTTTTTTTTTGAGATGGGGAAATAGTTTGCCTTGTTTTATTTTTCAGTTGAGCTAGCGTTTATTAAAAAAAAAACGGGAAAGGGCTTGAGCGCAGAAGAATTCTTGTTTGCTTACTTGCAAAAAAAAATTTCGACCAAAAGCGGAAACAAAGTTTTTTGGTACTTTTTATTGGGCCACCACCGTAGCCAATTTTTATGGGAGAGAAAAGCTTGTGGTTTTAAGTGTATATTTGTATCGATCTTCAAACTGTACACACACCTATTGATAGTTGCAGAGAACTAAGTGACTTTAAACGAAGTGCAGCTTATTATTTGTCTATATATATCGGTTTGTACACTTATTATATGCCGGCGGTGGCGTTATTTTAATATGTGGGACGGGAGAGACCGTATACTAAATTTAATGCGGTTTTTTATACTCAGTTGGGCAGAGCTCACAGAGTATATTAACTTTGATTGGATAACGGTTGGTTGTACAGGTATAAAGGAATCGAAAATTTGATTGAGCCATTTCCGTCCGTCCGTCCGTCTGCCCGTTAACACGATAACTTGAGTAAATTTTGAGGTATCTTGATGAAATTTGGTATGTAGATTCCTGAGCACTCATCTCAGATCGCAATTTAAAATGAACGATATCGGACTATAACCACGCCCACTTTTTCAATATCGAAAATTTTGAAAAACCGAAAAAGTGCGATAATTCATTACCAAAGACGGATAAAGCGATGAAACTTGGTAGGTGCGTTGAACTTATGACGCAGAATAGAAAATTAGCAAAATTTTTGACAACGGGCGTGGCACCACCCACTTTTAAAAGAAGGTAGTTTAAAAGTTTAGCAAGCTGTAATTTGGCATTCGTTGAATATATCGTGATGAAATTTGGCAGAAACTTTACCCCTATTACTGTATGTATGCTTAATAAAAATTAGCAAAATCGGAGAACGACCACGCCCACTCCAAAAAAAATTTTTTTAAGTCAAATTTTAACAAAAATTTTTATATATTAAGTAAATTGTGTCAACATTCGACTTCAGTAATGATATGGTACAATAAAATACAAAATTAAAAGAAAGTTTCAAAATGGGCGTGGCTCCGCTCTTTTTCATTTAATTTGTAACTGTTTTCTGTGAAAAAGGGCGAAATCGGTCGAAGCCACGCCCAGTTTTTATACACAGTCGACCGTCTGTCCTTCCGTTCAGCCTTTAACACGATAACTTGAGCAAATATCGATATATCTTTACTAAACTCAGTTCACGTACTTATCTGAACTCACTTTGTATTGGTATAAAAATTGGCCGAAATCCGACTATGATCACGTCCACTTTTTCGATATCGAAGGTTACGAAAAATGAAAAAAATGCCATAATTCTATACCACGTATGAAAAAAGGGATGAAACATGGTAATTGGATTGGTTTATTGACACAAAATATAACTTTAGAAAAAAACTTTGCAAAATGGTTGTGACACCTTGAAATGTTTAGAGAAAATGAAAAGAAGTTACGACTTCGATGTGCAAACATTAAATCTCTGTTTATTCAATAAATTCTTTGTCTTATATAGTAATTTACTTAACCTATACATTCATAAATATCTTAATACTAATAACTAAAAATATGTACATTGAAAATGGGGTATGAGTACATGTAAGTTTGTATACAGTCTTTGTATACATGTAGTTTTGTATGCATGACTCTATACATGTAGTTTTGTATATGTTATTTAGCTACGTCAGCAGATCAATGTGAGTACTTTGGTTAATGCTATGCATACACGTAAGTTTGTAACTTTGTAGGCCTGTTCGCAACGTTGGAATATCGATGTGAGTATTTTAGTTAGTTCCCATAATGGGTTGTATGTTATAAGTAATTTATTATCTGTGAACGGATAAGGGTTTCATATTCGGCATTCCATTGATGTTAGTTAACCGTCTGGGTTAGTTCAATAATTTATGTTGGAAAATATTGTAATACGATTATTACTAAAATATATTTGGAGTTCATGATACGTATTATTGCAAGTGTGTTACAGTGGGTATGAAGCATAATGCTACATTATAGTGGGTATGACGAATAATGCTACACCATCCGTCTTAGAAAAAAGAGTGTTATATAATTGTTTTGTGGACATTTGTATAAGACTCTTTGTCGTATTTTCAATGATTTTGATATTTTATTGTTACTTGATATTGTTGGTTGTTTGCTTTGCTTTTGATCTGCTGACCTTGATGTTTTTATTGTTTATATTTTAATGCAAATCCCTTTTTTTTCAAAAATGTTTATATTTTACATATATTTTTTTTTTGTTTTTGTATACGTCCTTTTTTCAAAATTTAAAATTTTTAAATATAGAATTTTTAAATTTTACCTAATTTATTTATCTTGTTTATTTTATTTATTTTTTTGTTTCATTGCCGGATTTTAAATGTGTCGACCCATCTAAAATCCGCTTGTTCTTAGAATTTATTTTTAATATTTGTATGGAAATATGAAGCAGAAGAAAAAAAATTGTTTTCAATTGTTTAGATATAAATTATTATTAAACAATTGAATAAATTGGAATATTTCTTTTTAGATTCTTTCTAAGAGATATTTTAGATGGACTATTAATTATTTTTATTGTTCCTACCATTTTTATCATGCAACCTATTTTCCTATCGAAATATTTTCCTATTAATATTTTCTAATCTATTGAGGAATTTGGAGTAAGAGTATTTCTTACTACTATTCAATTCTATTTAGCGTAAAAGATATTTCCTATTACTATTTCCTATTCTATTTTATCGGAGTGAAAGAAAAAAAATATTTTTCCTAAAATTATGGTTTCTATAAAAGCGAGTTTTTATAGCTGAAACACCTCATACTTATATATATTTTTTAACACATTTTTATTGTTATATTATTTTATTAGGGTTACATTAAACTTAAAATCAATAAAAATTGTATAGCTAATTATTCGGGAAATTTAGTAGCTGTAGTTGGTGGAAGAGCGAGGTAATTTATATTTGTTGTAGTAGTTTAGCTGGTTAATGGAAAAAAGGTACAGTGGATGCAAAAATTATCCCATCTTTTAATTTCTTTTTCTTATTTTTCCAGCAATTTATTTGATTTTATTTGTCATGCGATTTCTGCGGCGGCCACCAAGACAGAATCGTTATAACATTTATGAAGAATATTTTTATTTTTATACCGGGATTGTCACATGCACAACCTCTTTGGTTAGTACTATTGTTTGGTCTTAGAGAACTTTGTTAACAATTATTATTTTATAAATTCGCCTACTGCAGTAAATATTCAATTCTTAATCACCAATTTGTCCCTCAGGACAACAGTGTTTTCATTTTTTAAATTTCAAGTCCAGGATTGCCGGCATTTCTTTTATGCCTGATCGAATATTGTCCTAAGTCAATAACTTCCTCAACAATCTGGTTGCTTGAAAATTTTTCTACGCTACCATTTTTCTATCCTAAGATGAAAATGAGCGCGACTAGTCTTTTATTGCAAATTTATATAGCGCTTTATTATATATATATATGTTCTCTTTGTGACTTTTTCTTCATGCTTGTTGTTATGGGCTGGTTGTAAAATATTAGTATTTTTTTTTTCGTTAGGTCTTGCTTACTTCCACTGTCCTAAAATTTCCTATTGCTTCATGACCATGTTTGTCAGGAGCATCCACAGCAATTATGCAAGTTTTTTATTTGCTATTGATTTTAGGCAGAACTCTCGAAGCTGCGTTTGCTGTCGATTTTTACATTTTGAATTTTATGTGAAGTATTTAGTGCTCTTCCTCGGTTTTAGGTTTGGAAATTTGGGTAGAAAACATTTTAGACGCGCTGTTGCACGTTATTCATTTGACTATATCTGATGTTCATATATTTTCTTAGTATTGTGGCCATTACAATGATCAATAGCCCGACTACGCAAATCATTGCGCCTAGCCAAACATCTGGAATTTTTGGGGTGCTGTTTGTTTCTACCTCGGCTGGTGGTTCATATTTTGCTATCCTGTTCTCTGACGTTTCAGAGTTTCCTTTTCCTACCTCGTAGCCAGCTATGGCTATCATAATGCCTTGGGCTATTTTTGTCCACCAAGACATTTTGAAAAATAATTATTTTCCTGCTTCTATGAGTAATGAACTAAATTTAATTTTTAATAAAATTTTTCGATTTTATCTTTATCCTATGCATTCAATTTTACTCTTGATATTAATTAATTTTTAATAAATTTAATATATTTAATTAATTGATATTTTAACAATTTACTTCTAAAATTGTAATTTTTGTTTTACTTTAGAATTTTTCATTTCTGATTTGGGTATTTTAAATTTTTTCTTAAAGAAAATTTTTAAATTTTTATTTTCTTTTGTTTAAGTAATTTTACAAAGTAACTGATATTTTCCTTTATTTAATTAACATTATAGAAAAATTTGTTTCTAAAGTTTTTGATTTCCTTAAAAAAAAATTTTAAATTTAATATTTTTGACATTTTTTAAAATTTTAAGTTTTTTTTTTTCAAAGTATTGTTTATTTTTTTTTCTACGCCACATTGGGCTTCCATCTTTTTCCCTAAATTTTTTTTTTGTTTAGTTTGTGTCATTTTCAAAGCTGACATCAAACTTTTGTAAAAAAATTAGTTTATCCTACCAAAAAAAATGCCTAAGCAAAAACTTTCGTTTTATGCGATTATGTATGTAGCCATGTATCTTCCTGTCCTAATTTATTCCACCTTTTATGCGATTAGCCATGTATGTATGTGTAATTATTTTAGCATTGCTTGTGGTGTATGAAAATAATTCCTTGGTTTGAATACCATCCGAGATTTTTACCAACTGAAGAATTAGCAGGTCTTTAAACTGCAGATGCGTTGTCGATTTTTTCTTTCATCATATAAAAATTTTTTTTGCAATTTTGCCGGATTTACTTGTTGTCCTGGTTTTATAAACTGGCGGAATTTCAGATGAATCCTGTTATATTTATTTTTTCCGAACCGACAGGCTCTTCTGGCCAGCTAGATCTTTTAGCAGTTGTGCTAGTTATTGGCCTAGACTGGCAGGATCGCCATGAAATGTTTGGAGAAAATGAAAAGAAGTTACGACTTCGATGTGCAAACATTAAATCTCTGTTTACTCAATAAATTCTTTGTCTTATATAGTAATTTACTTAACCTATACATTCATAAATATCTTAATACTAATAACTAAAAATATGTACATTGAAAATGGGGTATGAGTACATGTAAATTTGTATACAGTCTTTGTATACATGTAGTTTTGTATGCATGACTCTACACATGTAGTTTTGTATATGTTATTTAGCTACGTCAGCAGATCAATGTGAGTACTTTGGTTAATGCTATGCATACACGTAAGTTTGTAAGTTTGTATGCCTGTTCGCAACGTTGGAATATCGATGTGAGTATTTTAGTTAGTTCCCATAATGGGTTGTATTTAATACGTAATTTATTAGCTGTGAACGGATAAGGGTTTCATATTCGGCATTCCATTGATGTTAGTTAACCGTCTGGTTTAGTTCAATATCTATTTTGGAAAATATTGTAATACGATTATTACTAAAATATATTTGGAGTTCATGATACGTATTATTGCAAGTGTGTTACAGTGGATATGAAACATAATGCTACATAACACTGGGTATGACGTATAATGCTACAACCTACCATATTAAGTAGAAGAAAATGAAAACTTTCTGCAGAGGGAAATCAAAAGCGCTTGGAATCTTGGCAGGAATACTGTTCGTGGTATTACATATATAAATAAATTAGCGGTACCCGGCAGATGATGGTCTGGGTCACCCTGGTCCACATTTTGGTCAATATCTCGAAAACGCTTTCACATATACAACTACCACCACTCCCTTTTAAAATACTCATCAAAACCTTTCTTTTGATACCCATATCGTTCAAACAAATTCTAGAGTCACCCCTGTACCACCTTTATGGCGATAACTCGAAAAGGCGTCGACCTATAGAACTAAGGCTCAGGCCCTTTTAAAATACTCATCAACACCTTTCATTTGATACCCATATCGTACAAACAAAGTCTAGAGTCACCCCTGTTCCACCTTTATTGCTATACCTCGAAAAGGCGTCCACCCATAGAACTAAGGCCCACGCCCTTTTAAAATATTCATTAACACCTTTCATTTGATAACCATATCGAACAAACAAATTCTAGAGTCCCGCTGGTCCACTTTTATGGCGATATCTCGAAAAGGCGTCCACCTATAGATCTAAGGCCCACTCCCTTTAAAAATACTCATTAACACATTTCGTTTGATACCCATATCGTACAAACAAATTCTAGAGTCACCCCTGGTCCACCTTTAGGGCGATATCTCCAAAAGGCGTCCACCTATAGATCTAAGGCCCACTCCCTTTAAAAATACTCATTGACACCTTTCGTTTGATACCCATATCGTACAAACAAATTCTAGAGTCACCCCTGGTCCACCTTTATGGCGATATCTCGAAAAGGCGTCCACCTATAGAACTAAGGCCGACTCCCTTTTAAAATACTCATTAACACCTTCCTTTTGAAACCCATATTGTACAAACGCATTCTAGAGTCACCCCTGGTCCACCTTTATTGCGATACCTCGAAAAGGCGTCCACCTATAGAACTAAGGCCCACGCCCTTTTAAAATATTCATTAACACCTTTCATTTGATACCCATATCGAACAAACAAATTCTAGAGTCACGCTGGTCCACCTTTATGGCGATATCTCGAAAAGGCGTCCACCTATAGATCTAAGGCCCACTCCCTTTAAAAATACTCATTAACACCTTTCGTTTGATACCAATATCGTACAAACAAATTCTAGAGTCACCCCTGGTCCACTTTTATGGCGATATCTCGAAAAGGCGTCCACCTATAGAACTAGGGATCACTCCCTTTTTAAATACTCATTACCACCTTTCATTTGATACCCATATCGTATAAACACATTCTAGATTCACCCCTGGTCCACCTTTATGGAGATATCCCGAAATGGCGTCCACCTGTAGAACTATGGCCTATTCCCTTTTAAAATACTCTTTAATACCTTCCATTTGATACCCATGTCAGACAAACATATTCCAGGGTTGATTTTCCTTTATTTTGTCTCCAAAGCTCTCAGCTGAGTATGTAATGTTCGGTTACACCCGAACTTAGCCTTCCTTGCTTGTTTTTTTTCCTAGTATTGGGTATATTATATATTATAGAAATATATTATTAACGTGGCTAAGTGCAATTAACGCGATTGTGGTAAAAGGGTGATTCGTTTTAAGGGACACGCGCGGCAATGAATTTGAGAACAAATTCATGTGTATTTGTACTGATAGGTATTTACGAGTTCCCGTGGGGTATATACCCGTAATGACGGAAGGGTATATTAAAATGTGACAAATGAGATTAAATGAGAGAAATATGTTTCGTATGTATAATTGCAGCGGTTTTTAAGAGATATTTGTTTTTTTTTGTTTTTGGAGAGTGAGTATTTGAGAGATGGGACTACCGGTAGTTATATATTGAGGTATATACCGCGGGTGAAAATTTAAAGAGTATATTCTCAGCTCAGCAACTATAAAAACCGCAGAAGAAACCGCTACTAATTTACCTACGAAATATATATTGAGACTTACCGATTTTCTTGATACCACCTGTTTTTTTTTTTTTTGTTTTTATACTCAGTTGAGCAGAGCTCACAGAGTATATTAACTTTGATTGGATAACGGTTGGTTGTACAGGTATAAAGGAATCGAGATAGATATAGACTTCCATATATTAAAATCATCAGTATCGAAAAAAAAATTCGATTGAACCATGTCCGTCCGTCCGTCCGTAACTTGAGTAAATTTTGAGGTATCTTGATGAAATTTGGTATGCAGATTTCTGGGCACTCATCTCAGATCGCTATTTATCGTTCATTTTAACCATAGCCACGCCCACTTTTCCGATATCGAAAATTTTGAAAAATCGAAAAAGTGCTATAATTCATTACCAAATACGGATAAAGCGATGAAACTTGATAGGTGAGTAGAGCTTATGACGCGGAATAGAAAATTAGTAAAATTTTGGACAATGTTACAAAATTAAAAGAAGGTAATTTAGAAGTTTTTCAAGCTGTAATTTGGCAGTCGTTGAAGATATCATGATGAAATTTGCCCGGAACGTTACTCTTATTACTATATGTACGCTTAATAAAAATTAGTAAAATCGGAGAACGACCACGCCCACTTTAAAAAAAAAAAATTTTTTAAGTCAAATTTTAAAAGAGAAGTTAATATCTTTACAGTATATAAGAAAATTATGCCAACATTCAACTCCAGTAATGATATGGTGCAACAAAATACAAAAATAAAAGAAAATTTCAAAATGGGTGTGGCTCCGCCCTTTTTCATTTAATTTGTCTAAGATACTTTTAATGCCATAAGTCGAACAAATATTTACCAATCCTTGTGAAATTGGGTAGAGGCTTAGATTCTAGGACGATAACTGTTTTCTGTGAAAAAGTGCGAAATCGGTTGAAGCCACGCCCATTTTTTATACACAGTCGACCGTCTGTCCTTCCGCTCGGCCGTTAACACGATAACTTGAGCAAAAATCGATATATCTATACTAACCTCAGTTCACGTACTTATCTGAACTCACTTTGTATTGGTGTAAAAAATGTCCGAAATCCGACTATGACCACGCCCACTTTTTCGATATCGAAAATTACGAAAAGGCGTCCACCTATAGAACTAAGGCCCATGCCCTTTTAAAATACTCATTAGCACCTTTCATTTGATATTCATATTGTACAAACGCATTCTAGAGTCACCCCTAGTCCACGTTTATGGCGATATCCCGAAACGGCGTCCACCCATAGAACCAAGGCCCACCCCCTTTTAAAATACTTATTAACACCTTTCGTTTGATACCCATATTGTACAAACGCATTCTAGAGTCAACTCTGGTCCACCTTTATAACGATATCCCGAAAAGGCGTCCACCTATAGAACTAACGCCCACTCCCTTTTAAAATAACCATTAACACCTTTAATTTGATACCTATATAGTACAAACAAATTCTAGAGTCACCCCTGGTCCACCTTTATGGCGATATCTCGAAAGGCATCCACCTATAGAGCTAAGGCCCACTCCCTTTTAAAATACTCATTAACACCTCTCATTTGATACCCATATCGTACAAACAAATTCTAGAGTCACCCATGGTCCACCTTTATGGCGATATCTCGAAAAGGCGTCCACCCATAGAACTAAGGCCCACTCCCTTTTAAAATACACATTAACACCTTTCGTTTGATACCCATATTGTACAAACGCATTCTAGAGTCACCCCTGGTGCACGTTTATGGCGATATCTCGAAAAGGTGTCCACCTATAGAACTAAGGCCCATCCCCTTTTAAAATATTCATTAACACCTTTAATTTGATACCCATATCGTACAAACAAATTCTAGATTCACCCCTGGTCCACCATTATGGCGATATCTATAAAAAGGCGTCCACCTATAGAACAGAGCTGATGAAGAATGAAATCATTTGCTTTTTGAAATTAGAGCTTTTCTACATTCAGTATTTCACAATTATTTCATCATACGAGAATTATGCTTTCATTTTTTTAATTCTACAATCATGTAGAGAAATAAGGATTTCATTCAGCACCGCATGCAATTGAAAAGAATGCTAAATTAGACTGCAGAAATAAATGTACTGAAATCAATGAGTGCACTCAGGTGATTTCACATTTTTGGTGTGTGAAGTCATGCATACAATAACATTCACTTGCTACAAAAATGCATAAATAGTACCTAAAATAGTACGAACAAATTTTAGGTTCCATTTTATGAAAGCTTAGTTTTAAAAATTAGTTGAAAAAGTTGTTATGAAGATAATTAGCGTGAGAAAAGTTAAAACAACTTGCTCAAGAGCATTAAGCATGACAATTTTAAAAATGTCGAGTTATATTGAAAAAAAGTATCATTCCGGCAAGTTGAACATTCCTGTCTTTCATATTAAATTTTTTTTGGAGTTGCTTGGGCATATTGAATTAACCCTCGTAGCATATTTGGTGATTCATTTTGATAGGTTTTTTAACAAATTTTGCTCGCTTTTTTCGAAGGAGCCCTTGAAATTTGCTCTCACATTGTTATAGACAAAGTGCAAAACCACCCAAATAACACAAATCGCAAACGTAAGATTTTACAGCTCTGAACCCCGGACACCCCGCTCTATACACAAAAATCATAAATTTTTTATTTGAACCTTAATTTTGCAAAATAACGGTTGAAAAAAATGTTGATTTCACAAATGCTATAGACTCTTTCAGTAAGCAGAAGCACTTTTTAATTTAGAAAAATTATTACTTACCTTCTCATGGTAAAAATTGGAAAATAAAAAGTTGTCTACAGTAAGTTTTCTACCCAACTGTAAAGTTTGCATCATCGGTTTCAATAAATTTCTTTTTTCCCCGTGACCATTTTGATACATTTTATGTCGATTTATCCCATTACGATGCAGAGTGACAGATGAAACCAATAACCTTATTATCTTGGGTGGAATAAAGTAAAATGGATATATCCAAAATTTCACATCACTTGCGCATTATACAACAACATATGACACATTTATATAAAAATCTGTGAAAATCGGCATGATATCGAGCAATCTCTTTAAGTGGGTGTAAACTATTTACTTTGCTGCAAAATTTCTAAACTGTACCTACTTGCTAAGAACCATGGATCTTACTGATCTTGGTATTCTTTATTTACGTAGTTTTTTTTGTGCTTTTTTTCATAAAAAAAGTTTCTTGCACTTTTAATATTTTTTATGTTATTAGTAAAAATATATATATACGTACTCACCGTACAAGTTTCTGAGGTCTCGAAAACTACGTTTTTGAATTTTTTTTAGTTTCCGAATAATAGCAACCTATGCCGACAAATGGGTTAATGAATATGCCAACAAATTCTAAAACTTCACCTTATATTGGGGATGTCAATATTTTATAATTTCGGGATCTTGTATTGTAATTAATACCGGGATTAGATATTCTTTAGATTTCAAAAACCTAACCTACGAAAGTGCACAATATTATTTAGGATAACCTTTTATGCATCAAATCATAAGGGCTAAAATTAATTCAGAAATAAAAAGGTTTCAAACTTCGTTGCATAACATTTTCAATTCAAACTAACAATCACATATTTTGAAAGAAATAATTTACATTGTATAATAAGACCATAATTTCTTGAGAACCTTTAATCTATTGTGATCTGATAAGTCAAAGAAATTTCAGAACATCCTACTTATGTGTATGTTCTGCTTTCAATACTAAGCAACATTCAAAAACTTCAAAAAGTATTCCTACATTCAAATAAGTACTACTATATGTTTGTATGCATTCGTATGTATATGTATGCGCGCATGCTAAATTAATATTGAATTAGGTAAGCTTTAAAAAGCGGTTTTCTGACGGCACTTCGTGTTTCTTAAGAAATTTGGAGTCCCGAAAATGCTAGAATTTCTATTAAAGGTGAATTCTCTGAATTTACATCATAAGCATTCTTGTTTGGGCAATTGTCAAATAAAAACAAAAATTTTATTCAAATTATTTTACATACCAAGCGCACTAGTAGGAAATTAGCGCATGTATGGCATAGTTTCTGCAATCCTATCTAATGGGGATATCCTTTCTTTCTTATTGTTACTATTTAATAATGTGACGACTACTAAATTTGTACAAAATTATGCTTTTTCGGACAGTATTTTATTAAATGAGGACGCAAACTTTCGGGAGAGCTGCAAAAATCATGCAATATTTATTCCAGAAAAGATCACAAACATGTCCACTGCCAAGAGTGGGGTAGGGTTTTATAAGTTTTATTCTAAACTTCACTCTTAAATTGAACAACTGAAGTCTAAGCACTTCCGCAGTACTACTTTTACATTTTTTTTGCATACTGACGGCCTCCACCGTTCACATTAATTCTGCTTAACCGTTTCTTCAACATTTTTTCAGAAAAATATACATACTTATTCTCAGTACTAAGAAGTTGTTTTCATAATATAAACCAAAGTAGAAAATTATGATTCTTTTTGTACGTTTTAGCACCACCAATTAAAGGACTTAAAGAATTCAAGTTTTCTATTACTTCCTTCTGATCCCATCAAGTAAATGGAGCATTTAGAAAAATTTTCTTTTGAAAAAAAGTGTTCATAGGGGAAAGAGTTTTTTTTTTATATATTTTTTTTATAGACGTTGTGACACCGCACTGCCCTCAAGTCGTTAAATGAAACAAGGCTAATCCTGTTCATGCGTTCGTTGTAAGGCAGTGGTTTGTTAACCGTCGAAATCTAAAACTGCTCAGCTACAGAGGAACCCTCATCAGCTAAGTAAAATAAATGCAGTATTAGTAATAAATATACAGACATATAATGGATAGAATTAGTAGAAAATGAATTCAGTATGGTAATGAATACAGTTAGTTACTATTAAGAGAGGAAGGTGCAGATTTTTTAATACAAAAAAGCGAGTCCGAAATATCAAATGTGCTAGAGTGGGAGATGTAATTCTGACACAAACAGCGGAAGGGCTCATTTAGTTCAAAATTTGATCTACAATATTTTAGGTAGAGAGGTTTAAGATATCTTGAAGGCCGGCAAGGGACATTAAAGTTGTTTACTTCGCTCAACAGGAATGAGTTAGAGACCGAACCATTTAGTAATTTAATCATAAATACAATTCCAAGCATTTCTCTACGACTAGCAAGGAAATCCCTTAAGGAGAAAGGTAAGAATTTTTTTTGGACTGATTCTATCCGATCAATATGAAGCTGGTAGCTCGGTTTCCAAATTATTGCACCATATTCTAATATCGGCCTGACTAATGTTGTAAAAAGAGCTTTAGTAACATACGGGTTGTTGAATTCTTTATACCATCGCCTTACAAACGCTGTCAATATCAACCCCAAGGTCTATAAAACTGTATACATACCTGTTCAAGATTTTAATTGTTAAGAGTGTAGGAAGCTGGCTGAAGTAATCTACATAAATTTGCATTTTTTAAGATTAAGTGGCATATAGTTGATGGTGCACCAATTGAGCAGTGTGTCCAAATCTCATTGTAAAATAGACATTTCTTCGCTTGACCCATAGGATACAAAAAATTTACATCTTCCTTTGCGAGAGAAAAACTAATTATTATTAAGATCGCGGGTTCGAATCGACCCCAAGGCCTAACAATAATTTTGTATCATTATTATTGTTATGATAAATTTTTTCTTAATTGAAAAATTTTTTAAATTAGAATAGAAGAAAGAAAAAATTTAGACAACTGCCAAAGCTCGTTGTATAGACCCATTTCGGGAACTGCTAAATTCCTTCATCGGCAACGTTTAGGCGCCGCTGCTATAATCATTCAGCCATCACAGCGGTTTTTTGTTTGTCTTCATTAATCCTACTTCTATTCTGGTTCGTGCCAATTGATATTCACAACACTGCGACATCTGTTGCAGAATGGATGTGAAAATTGGACTTGTTTGATGGCAATGCTGCCATAGTGTCATATTTGTTGACACCTTTTTCCCGTGCTCTGGGATGTATTAACAATTTTTGTTGTTATATCGGCCTACTGATTTGTAAGATCGCAGGTTCGAATCGAGCTCAAGTCCTTACAATAATTTTTTATCATTATTATTGTTATGATAATTTTTTTCTTAATTGAACTGCGAAAATTCATAAAATAACAGTTTTTTAATATCCTGGCGGCGATTTTTTTCATATGTCGCTTTCTATTCATGTATGTAATATGTGTTCCAAATGTTAGCCTAATCAGAGCACAGATACGATTTTTTGAAATATCTCGATCCATGCGCCACCTAGCGGGAGGTTTTTTCACAAGGCGATTTCCTCCCCGTTTTTAATATGTGTTCCAAATATGAGCCTAATAGGAGTACAAATACGATTTTTTTTTTTAATATTTCGATCCATGCGCCACCTATCTGAAATTTTTGTCTTATTATTGCATTTTCATCGAGTTCTGAACCATATTCCAAGTTTCAAGCTTGTAGCTTATCGGGAAGTTACTTAAATTTCGATTACAAAATTCTGTTCGCTACACAGAGTTAAGCTAAATAAAACCCTTTAAAAATAACGGCTGTTATTTATTATATTCTATTAGATAAATGAGTGATAATCTTAAATTATTTTCTCAACTTCAATCTTTCCACTAATATGTATATTCCATATTAAATTTTTAAGCTCAAGTGAGGCGAAATAAATTTTTGTCAGTGCTTGTCTATTCTTCATTTTGTTTTCTAAAAAAATAGCGACAACCAATCAGCGACGAGAAATGGCGCTGGCATGTAAACAAACCCAGTAGGACTTGGTAGCTTTCAAAATTAACGTATCGCATTGTTTTCTTGAATGCATTTAAAAATACTTCTACATCCCTTCAATTAAATAAATCAAACAAAGCTTCATTGTTTTCGTACAGGTGACCGAAAAATATAACCAAAAATATTACTTCAAAAGTCATTTTACACGAAATTATCGCAGTTGATTTCCTAATGGGCACAGCAGAATACATTCCTATGCGATGCGCTTGCCTAAGCGTTTTACAAAAACAATTGCGTGAAAGCGCTTATGAGGTGACGACCGCTACCCTGATATCTTTAGGCCATTTGTACCAAACACAGCGGGAAGCTTAGTCAATGTACAGAGACATCACACCCCTAGATCTAGTGGAAAGTAACTATCAATTTATTTTTAATTTCAGAGTAGCTTGTTGTTTTTATACTCAGTTGAGCAGAGCTCACAGAGTATATTAAGTTTGATTGGATAACGGTTGGTTGTACATATATAAAGGAATCGAGATAGATATAGACTTCCATATATCAAAATAATCAGGATCGAAAAAAAATTTGATTGGGCCATGTCCGTCCGTCCGTCCGTCCGTCCGTCCGTCCGTTAACACGATAACTTGAGTAAATTTTGAGGTAACTTGATGAAATTTGGTATGTAGGTTCCTGAGCACTTATCTCAGATCGCTATTTAAAATCAACGATATCGGACGATAACCACGCCCACTTTTTCGATATCGAAAATTTCGTAAAACCGAAAAAGTGCGATAATTCATTACCAAAGACAGATAAAGCGACGAAACTTGGTAGATGAGTTGAATTTATGACGCAGAATAGAAAATTAGTAAAATTTTGGACAATGGGCGTGGCACCGCCCACTTTTAAAAGAAGGTAATTTAAAATTTTTGCAAGCTGTAATTTGTCAGTCATTGAAGATATCATGATGAAATTTGGCAGGGACGTTACTCCTATTACTATATGTACGCCTAATAAAAATTAGCAAAATCGGAGAAAGACCACGCCCACTTTTAAAAAAAAATTTTTTTTTAAAGTAAATTTTAACAAAAAATTTAATATCTTTAAAGTATATAAGTAAATTATATCAACATTCAACTCCAGTAATGAAATGGTACAACAAAATACAAAAATAAAAGAAAATTTCAAAATGGGCGTGGCTCCGCCCTTTTTCATTTAATTTGTCTAGGATACTTTTAACGCCATAAGTCGAACAAAAATTAACCAATCCTTTTGAAATTTGGTAGGGGCATAGATTTTATGATGATAACTGTTTTCTGTGAAAACGGGCGAAATCGGTTGATGCCACGCCCAGTTTTTATACACAGTCGTCCGTCTGTCCTTCCGCATGGCCATTAACACGATAACTTGAGTAAATTTTGAGGTATCTTGATGAAATTTCGTATGTGGGTTCCTGAGCACTCACCTCAGATCGCTATTTAAAATGAACAATATCGGACTATAACCACGCCCACTTTTTCGATATCGAAAATTTCGTAAAACCGAAAAAGTGCGATAATTCATTACCAAAGACAGATAAAGCGACGAAACTTGGTAGATGAGTTGAATTTATGACGCAGAGTGGAAAATAATAAAATTTTGAACAATGGGCGTGGCACCGCCCACTTTTAAAAGAAGGTAATTTAAAACTTTTGCAAGCTGTAATTTGTCAGTCGTTGAAGATATCATAATGAAATTTGGCAGGGACGTTAGTCCTATTACTATATGTACGCCTAATAAAAATTAACAAAATCGGAGAAGGACCACGCCTACATTTAAAAAAAAATTTTTTTTTAAGTAAAATTTTAACAAAAAATTTAAATCTTTACAGTATAAAGTAAATTATGTCAACATTCAACTCCAGTAATGACATGGTGCAACAAAATACAAAAATAAAAGAAAATTTCAAAATGGGCGTGGCTCCGCCCTTTTTCATTTAATTTGTCTAGGATACTTTTAACGCCATAAGTCGAACAAAAATTAACCAATCCTTTTGAAATTTGGTATGGGCATAGATTTTATGATGGTAACTGTTTTCTGTGAAAACGGGCGAAATCGGTTGATGCCACGCCCAGTTTTTATACACTGTCTTTCGTCTGTCCTTCCGCATGGCCGTTAACACGATAACTTCAGCAAAAATCGACATATCTTTAATGAACTTAGTTCAGGTACTTACTTGAACTCACTTTATTTTGGTATGAAAAATGAACGAAATCCGACAATGACCACGCCCACTTTTTCGATATCGAAAATTACGAAAAATGAAAAAAATGCCATAATTCTATACCAAATACGAAAAAAGGGATGAAACATGGTGTGGTAATTGGATTGGTTTATTGACACGAAATATAACTTTAGAAAAAACTTTATAAAATGGTTGTGACACCTACCATATTAAGTAGAAGAAAATGAAAAAGTTCCGCAGGGCGAAGTAAAAAACCCTTAAAATCTTGGCAGGTATTACATATATAAATAAATTAGCGGTATCCAACAGATTATGTTCTGGGTCACCCTGGTCCACATTTTGGTCGCGACCTGGAAAAAGCCTTCACATATACAACTACCACCACTCCCTTTTAAAACTCTCCTTATTATACTCAGTTGAGCAGAGCTCACAGAGTATATTAAGTTTGATTGGATAACGGTTGGTTGTACATATATAAAGGAATCGAGATAGATATAGACTTCCATATATCAAAATAATCAGGATCGAAAAAAAATTTGATTGAGCCATGTCCGTCCGTCCGTCCGTCCGTCCGTCCGTCCGTCCGTCCGTCCGTTAACACGATAACTTGAGTAAATTTTGAGGTAACTTGATGAAATTTGGTACGTAGGTTCCTGAGCACTTATCTCAGATCGCTATTTAAAATCAACGATATCGGACGATAACCACGCCCACTTTTTCGATATCGAAAATTTCGTAAAACCGAAAAAGTGCGATAATTCATTACCAAAGACAGATAAAGCGACGAAACTTGGTAGATGAGTTGAATTTATGACGCAGAGTGGAAAATAATAAAATTTTGGACAATGGGCGTGGCACCGCCCACTTTTAAAAGAAGGTAATTTAAAACTTTTGCAAGCTGTAATTTGTCAGTCGTTGAAGATATCATGATGAAATTTGGCAGGGACGTTACTCCTATTACTATATGTACGCCTAATAAAAATTAGCAAAATCGGAGAAGGACCACGCCTACATTTAAAAAAAAAATTATTTTTAAGTAAAATTTTAACAAAAAATTTAATATCTTTACAGTATAAAGTAAATTATGTCAACATTCAACTCCAGTAATGACATGGTGCAACAAAATACAAAAATAAAAGAAAATTTCAAAATGGGCGTGGCTCCTCCCTTTTTCATTTAATTTGTCTAGGATACTTTTAACGCCATAAGTCGAACAAAAATTACCCAATCCTTTTGAAATTTGGTATGGGCATAGATTTTATGATGATAACTGTTTTCTGTGAAAACGGGCGAAATCGGTTGATGCCACGCCCAGTTTTTATACACTGTCGTTCGTCTGTCCTTCCGCATGGCCGTTAACACGATAACTTCAGCAAAAATCGACATATCTTTAATGAACTTAGTTCAGGTACTTACTTGAACTCACTTTATTTTGGTATGAAAAATGAACGAAATCCGACAATGACCACGCCCACTTTTTCGATATCGAAAATTACGAAAAATGAAAAAAATGCCATAATTCTATACCAAATACGAAAAAAGGGATGAAACATGGGGAGGTAATTGGATTGGTTTATTGACACGAAATATAACTTTAGAAAAAACTTTATAAAATGGTTGTGACACCTACCATATTAAGTAGAAGAAAATGAAAAAGCTCCGCAGGGCGAAATAAAAAACCCTTAAAATCTTGGCAGGTATTACATATATAAATAAATTAGCGGTATCCAACAGATGATGTTCTGGGTCACCCTGGTCCACATTTTGGTCGCGATCTGGAAAAAGCCTTCACATATACAACTACCAGCACTCCCTTTTAAAACTCTCATTATTATACTCAGTTGAGCAGAGCTCACAGAGTATATTAAGTTTGATTGGATAACGGTTGGTTGTACATATATAAAGGAATCGAGATAGATATAGACTTCCATATATCAAAATAATCAGGATCGAAAAAAAATTTGATTGAGCCATGTCCGTCCGTCCGTCCGTCCGTCCGTTAACACGATAACTTGAGTAAATTTTGAGGTAACTTGATGAAATTTGGTACGTAGGTTCCTGAGCACTTATCTCAGATCGCTGTTTAAAATCAACGATATCGGACGATAACCACGCCCACTTTTTCGATATCGAAAATTTCGTAAAACCGAAAAAGCGCGATAATTCATTACCAAAGACAGATAAAGCGACGAAACTAGGTAGATAAGTTGAATTTATGACGCAGAATAGAAAATTAGTAAAATTTTAGACAATGGGCGTGGCACCGCCCACTTTTAAAAGAAGGTAATTTAAAATTTTTGCAAGCTGTAATTTGTCAGTCATTGAAGATATCATGATGAAATTTGGCAGGGACGTTACTCCTATTACTATATGTACGCCTAATAAAAATTAGCAAAATCGAAGAAAGACCACGCCCACTTTTAAAAAAAAAATTTTTTTAAAGTAAAATTTTAACAAAAAATTTAATATCTTTACAGTATATAAGTAAATTATGTCAACATTCAACTCCAGTAATGACATGGTACAACAAAATACAAAAATAAAAGAAAATTTCAAAATGGGCGTGGCTCCGCCCTTTTTCATTTAATTTGTCTAGGATACTTTTAACGCCATAAGTCGAACAAAAATTAACCAATCCTTTTGAAATTTGGTAGGGGCATAGATTTTATGATGTTAAGTGTTTTCTGTGAAAACGGGCGAAATCGGTTGATGCCACGCCCAGTTTTTATACACAGTCGTCCGTCTGTCCTTCCGCATGGCCATTAACACGATAACTTGAGTAAATTTTGAGGTATCTTGATGAAATTTGGTATGTAGGTTCCTGAGCACTCACCTCAGATCGCTATTTAAAATGAACAATATCGGACTATAACCACGCCCACTTTTTCGATATCGAAAATTTCGTAAAACCGAAAAAGTGCGATAATTCATTACCAAAGACAGATAAAGCGACGAAACTTGGTATATGAGTTGAATTTATGACGCAGAGTGGAAAATAATAAAATTTTGGACAATGGGCGTGGCACCGCCCACTTTTAAAAGAAGGTAATTTAAAACTTTTGCAAGCAGTAATTTGTCAGTCGTTGAAGATATCATGATGAAATTTGGCAGGGACGTTACTCCTATTACTATATGTACGCCTAATAAAAATTAGCAAAATCGGAGAAGGACCACGCCTACATTTAAAAAAAAAATTTTTTTTAAGTAAAATTTTAACAAAAAATTTAATATCTTTACAGTATAAAGTAAATTATGTCAACATTCAACTCCAGTAATGACATGGTGCAACAAAATACAAAAATAAAAGAAAATTTCAAAATGGGCGTGGCTCCGCCCTTTTTCATTTAATTTGTCTAGGATACTTTTAACGCCATAAGTCGAACAAAAATTAACCAATCCTTTTGAAATTTGGTATATTCATAGATTTTATGATGATAACTGTTTTCTGTGAAAACGGGCGAAATCGGTTGATGCCACGCCCAGTTTTTATACACTGTCGTTCGTCTGTCCTTCCGCATGGCCGTTAACACGATAACTTCAGCAAAAATCGACATATCTTTAATGAACTTAGTTCAGGTACTTACTTGAACTCACTTTATTTTGGTATGAAAAATGAACGAAATCCGACAATGACCACGCCCACTTTTTCGATATCGAAAATTACGAAAAATGAAAAAAATGCCATAATTCTATACCAAATACGAAAAAAGGGATGAAACATGGTGAGGTAATTGGATTGGTTTATTGACACGAAATATAACTTTAGAAAAAACTTTATAAAATGGTTGTGACACCTACCATATTAAGTAGAAGAAAATGAAAAAGTTCCGCAGGGCGAAATAAAAAACCCTTAAAATCTTGGCAGGTATTACATATATAAATAAATTAGCGGTATCCAACAGATGATGTTCTGGGTCACCCTGGTCCACATTTTGGTCGCGATCTGGAAAAAGCCTTCACATATACAACTACCACCACTCCCTTTTAAAACTCTCATTAATACCTTTAGTTTGATACCCATATCGTACAAAGACATTCTAGAGTCACCCCTGGTCCACCTTTATGGCGATATCTCGAAAAGGCGACCACCTATACAACTACCACCACTCCCTTTTAAACCCCTCATTAATACCTTTAATTTGATACCCATATCGTACAAACAAATTCTAGGGTCACACCTGGTACACCTTTATGGCGATATCTCGAAACGGTGTCCACCTCTGGAACTAAGCATCACTCCCTTTTAAAATACTCATTAACACCTTTCTTTTGATACCCATATTATACAAACAAATTCTAGGGTCACCCCTGGTCCACCTTTATGGCGATATCTCGAAACGGCGTCCACCTATAGAACTAAGGATTACTCCCTTTTAAAATACTCATTACCATCTTTCGTTTGATACCCATATCGTACAAACGCATTCTAGAGTCAACCCTGATCCACCTTTATGGCGATATCTCGAAAACGCGACCACCTATACAACAACCACCACTCCCTTTTAAAACCCTCATTAATACCTTTAATTTGATACCCATATCGTACAAAGACATTCTAGAGTCACCCCTGGTCCACCTTTATGGCGATATTTCGAAACGGCGTCCACCTATAGAACTAAGGCCCACTCCCTTTTAAAATACTCATTAACACCATTCGTTTGATGCCCATATTGTACAAACAAACTCTAGGGTATCCCCTGGTCCACCTTTGTGGCGATATCTCGAAACGGCGTCCACCTATGGAACTAAGGATTACTCCCTTTTAAAATACTCATTAATACCTTTAATTTGATACCCATATCGTACAAACAAATTCTAGGGTCACACCTGGTACACCTTTATGGCGATATCTCGAAACGGTGTCCACCTCTGGAACTAAGCATCACTCCCTTTTAAAATACTCATTAACACCTTTCTTTTGATACCCATATTATACAAACAAATTCTAGGGTCACCCCTGGTCCACCTTTATGGCGATATCTCGAAACGGCGTCCACCTATAGAACTAAGGATTACTCCCTTTTAAAATACTCATTAACATCTTTCGTTTGATACCCATATCGTACAAACGCATTCTAGAGTCAACCCTGATCCACCTTTATGGCGATATCTCGAAAACGCGACCACCTATACAACAACCACCAGTCCCTTTTAAAACCCTCATTAATACCTTTAATTTGATACCCATATCGTACAAAGACATTCTAGAGTCACCCCTGGTCCACCTTTATGGCGATATCTCGAAAAGGCGACCACCTATACAACTACCACCACTCCCTTTTAAACCCCTCATTAATACCTTTAATTTGATACCCATATCGTACAAAGAAATTCTAGGGTCACACCTGGTACACCTTTATGGCGATATCTCTAAACGGTGTCCACCTCTGGAACTAAGCATCACTCCCTTTTAAAATACTCATTAACACCTTTCTTTTGATACCCATATTATACCTTTATGGCGATATCTCGAAACGGCGTCCACCTATAGAACTAAGGATTACTCCCTTTTAAAATACTCATTAACATCTTTCGTTTGATACCCATATTGTACAAACGCATTCTAGGGTCACACCTGGTCCACCTTTATGGCGATATCTCGAAACGGCGTCCACCTATGGAACTAAGCATCGCTCCCTTTTAAAATACTCATTAACACCTTTCTTTTGATACCCATATTGTACAAACAAATTCTAGGGTCACCTCTGGTCCACCTTTATGGCGATATCTCGAAACGGCGTCCACCTATGGAACTAAGGATTACTCCGTTTTAAAATACTCATTAGCACCTTTCATTTGATACCCAAATCGTACAAACGCATTCTAGAGTCACCCCTGGTCAACCTTTATGGCGATATCCCGAAAAGGCGACCACCTATACAACTACCACCACTCCCTTTTAAAACCCTCCTTAATACCTTTAATTTGATACGCATATCGTACAAACAAATTCTAGGGTCGCCCCTGGTCCACCTTTATGGCGATATCTCGAAACGGCGTCCACCTATGGAACTAAGGATTACTCCCTTTTAAAATACTCATTAACACCTTTCTTTTGATACCCATATTGTACAAACAAATTCTAGGGTCACCCCTGGTCCACCTTTATGGCGGTATCTCGAAACGGCGTCCACCTATGGAACTAAGGATATATCCCTTTTAATATACTCATTAACATCTTTCATTTGATACCCATATCGTACAGACGCATTCTAGAGTCAACCCTGATCCACCTTTATGGCTATATCCCTAAATAGCGTCCACCTATAGAACTATGGCCCACTCCCTCATAAAATACTCTTTAAGACCTTTCATTTGATATCCATATTGTACAAACAAATTCTAGAGTCAACCCTGATCCACCTTTATGGCGATATCCCTAAATGGCGTCCACCTATAGAACTATGGCCCACTCCTTCATAAAATACTCTTTAATGCCTTTCATTTGATACACATGTCATACAAACACATTCCAGGGTTTCCCTCGGTTCATTTTCCTACATGGTTATTTTCCCTTATGTTGTCACCATAGCTCTCAACTGAGTATGTAATGTTCGGTTACACCCGAACTTAACCTTCCTTACTTGTTTTTTAATGACTTTTACTTTTGACTTATACTTATAAACATTGAAACATGCTTTACAGATGTTGTTGAATTTCGATACATAGGTATTTGCTAGTAACAGTATTCAAGACTGTCCCAGATGTGACTTTTAATTCATAAAGATATCATTAACATGCTCTAATAAACGTATTCAAGTTACTTGTGCATGATGAAATAGACAGAGGTCCAAAAATGTTAAATCACTGATTAGCATAGCTAACCATATCAAGAAATGCTGAAATAAATGTATAGCAAAGGCAAACTTAAATCTGCAAGTGAAATAGTCTCGCAGTCTTAAAATATATATTTGGGGAAGATCAAGAATATCGGGCCTTTGAATAATATAATCACATTTTATGTGTTTTTGATATAAAGAGGAACACTGTGCACAACTATTTGACGTCTACCGTTTCAGGTTTTTAAACGCATTTTTCTCTACCTTCACTGCACTATAATCTACAAGAAGAAATTCATTATATTCCTTATTTATGTGGCAATTGATTTCTATTTAACTTTTAAAAAAATTATTTTTTTGTAGAAAATACCAAAAAACCGTTTTACAATATAAAATGTCAAAACATTGAGTCAGAGTTACCCTCGCTATTGAATGCGAGAACCATATTTTTGATTTATGATTGGAAATAATATTTTATTCCAATTATATTTTATGAATGTATTAACTCATTTATTCGTGTTTCTTATTTATTTCAATCAGAACCGAAGCGTTTAAAATTTAATTTCATTGATTTGGGGCAAAATTCCCCGAATAAAACTTTTTAGAATCAAGCAAAATGTTTTAAATGAAATATGGCAGCCCGGTTATTTATAACTATTTTGACACCTTTAAACCAATCACAGGTATGTTAGCCATCAAATGTACGAAAGTATCTACCCTGAAAGCGGATATTTGAATGGAAGTGAATGAAAAAGTGATTGCAGTGAAAAATTTTGCAATTACTCGTGAGTGGGAGTGCTCTCGATGCATTCACAATCACGCTGAATGCTTTTTTTACAGTCATGCAATCACTAACGGAATTTTTGAATGGAAAAAATGAAATCGCATTCAAACTTGGCTTATATATTTGAAATCACCAAATCATATTTGTAAAATGAATCAATCTTGATTTATAACTGTATTGATTGAATCATTTTACAGCTCTGCTATAGAACTAAGGCCCACGCCCTTTTAAAATACTCATTAACACCTATCATATGATACCCATATCGTACAAACAAATTCTAGAGTCAACCCTGGTCCACGTTTATGGCGATATCTCGAAAAGGCGTCCACCTATAGAGCTAAGGCCCACTCCCTTTTAAAATACGCATTAACACCTTTCGTTTGATACCCATTGTTGGCGGGTGGAGAAATAACACGTATTTTAAGCTGTATTACCTTGTAAAATTCATTTAATTCAGGTGTAATTCTGTACAAAGGAAATGATTAACTTATTGCAATTATATGATTGTAAATCAAATTATAAGCATGGTCGTGGTCGTGATCGTGATCGCTAAAATACTTGTGCTGATTGTCCTTCTTGTTCAACGCCGCCAACGAAAAGAAAAAGAAAAGGCAAAGGATCCAATGCAATGCCTTAACGTCAGTTGAACTCGTGTAGGCGATTTGCTTGACATACAGACACAAGGTTGCATTTTGAAGTAGAATAAATTTGTAACTTTAGGTACTCAAGGGTGTACTGGTTTGTTGCGCGCTAACATTCCCCCTTCCGTGAACTTCATGCTCTGGCGTGGGGTTCACCGATTTCAGATCGAGGCGCGCAAGTTTCACCACTGGGCGGGTGACCAAGCTGCTGGAGGTTTTGACCACTGCACTCCTGACTTGCCCGTCAGCGCTGCGTATGACATCTAGTACCCTTCATCTTACCCATGTGTTCCGCTTTGTGTTCTCGTCTACGATTTTGACGATGTCATCTGGAGCGATTGGTATTTCGGGGGTATCGAACCATTTTGCGCGTCTGGTTAGACCCGGTAAGTATTCACGGAGCCATCTTCTCCAAAATCGGTCCGCTAAGTCGCCGGCATTGCGAAAGCTTTCGTTCAGCTGTGTAGTAAGACCTACGTCGATGTCATCCTTTTCTCTTATGCCGCTGGAATTGCCGAGAAGGAAATGATTTGGCGTCAGAGCCTCGCTTTCGTGTGAGTCAAGCGGAATATATGTTAGTGGTCGCATATTGATGATGCTCTCAACGTCAGCTAGGGCAGCTCTCAGCACTTCTTCGCGCAAACCACCTTTTGGTAATATGTCCATCAAGACTGATTTCACCGAGCGAACCATGCGCTCCCATGCCCCACCCATATGTGGCGCTGCTGGTGGTATAAAGGACCATTCGATTTCAGGATATTTTTGTATAATAGCGTCAGACGATATTTTCTCGATCTCTTCCGCCAGTATTCGACTGGCGCCTCTAAAATTGGTCCCGTTGTCGGATAGAATTCGCCTGGGAACGCCTCTTCTGGCAATAAACAATTTCAGAATGAGTAGAAATGAGTCAGTCGAGAGTGATGGCGCAAGCTCAATGTGAACAGCTCGAATGGTCATACACGTAAATATAACGCCCCACCGTTTCTCATGCCTTCTTCCTGCCATCACGTCAAAGGGTCCAAAATAGTCAACCCCTGTGTATGCGAAGGGGTGAGTAAATGCTGCAAGATGATCTACCGGAAGTCTGCCCATTTCTGGTGGATTTGGCGTGGCCCGTTGGTTGCGACATTGTTGACAGACCTTTGCAACCGCTCTCACTAATGCACGTAATCCCGGAATGCAGAATCGCTGCCTCATCTCATTTACCACTATCTCGTTGTGATGGTGATGGAATTTGCGGTGGTAGAAGTCTCCGATGAGATTTGTAACGCTGTGATACCGCGGGAGAATTATCGGTTGTTTTAGATCTGATGGCACTCCCCTTGCTTCGTCGATTCGTCCCTTTACGCGCAGCAGGCCGTACTTATCTGTGAATGGAGAAAGTTTGTAAATTGAGCTTTTACGACTTATCCCGCCGGTTCTCAGTTGATTGAGTTCTTCGCTGTAACATTCGCGCTGGCACATACGAAATATCAGAAGCTCGGCACTTGTGCAAGTCGTATCGTACAGCAGCATCTGAGTTATGGGGTTTTTAATCGGAGCTCTTATAGTCAATCGAAGAAATCGGAGAACGCACATCTGTGCTGAACGTAGTTTCTCCCATTTGCTGAATCTTTTGGGATCTGGTGATGCACCCTCTTCAACCGAGATGTCAGCTGCTATGTGCTGTATCGTTTCCAGGGTGGATTGCGATTGTTGTATTTCGGATGTGTGCCAGGAAGTGTCCGGGATTCTCAGAAACTCCGGTCCCGTAAACCATCTGTCGGCGCTGTTAACGTCGAGTTTGGGATTCCACTTAGTGGCGTCGTCCGCGACGTTGTGCTTTGATGGCACCCACCGCCATTCGTTGACTTGTGATTCTTCTAAGATTTCGCCGACGCGTACGGCCACAAATTGGTGGAACTTTCTGGTGTCAGACCTTATCCAGCATAACACGTCCTTCGAATCGGACCAGAAGATACGACGGCTAATATATATAGAGATCTCTTGTTGTATAAATTTAGCGAGCCGAAGCCCAAGAATTGCAGCCATCAGCTCAAGCCTCGGAATAGACAGCGGCTTCAATGGGGCGACTCTGGTTTTTGATGCTACTAGGCTGCACTGAACTTCGCCGATTACGTTGGAACGCAGGAATGCTACAGCCGCATATGCTGATACACCGGCGTCTACAAAAACATGCAGCTGGTTATCGTCACTACGGTTCGCCAAGACATAACAGCGTGGAATTCGGATGTCGTTAATGTATTTCAGCTTACGCACCCACTGCCACCACGCCGATCGTTCTTTGTTATGCACAGGCTCGTCCCAGGCCACCCCTGACCGCCAAACATCTTGCAGAACTGCCTTAGCCTCGATCACAAAAAAGCCTAGCAGACCCAAGGGGTCGAATATCGTCATCACCACTCGGAGCATTTGCTTCTTCGTTGGTATGCTTGATTCGTCAAAAACATCCGGCTTGAAATTATGTTTGAAGGTTAACTCGTCACTGTTCGGCAGCCACCACATGCCGAGAACCTTTTGGAATTCCGAACTTGGCTCGTCAAAGCACTTGTTTATAGACTCTGATCCTCCCATGAGTGCCTGCACAACTCGCGCAGAATTTGACAGCCAACTCCGCATCTCGAACCCGCCTTCACCGTGGATGTGGCGGACATCATTAGCTAAGCGAATCATCTCATCTTCGTCGTCTACGCTATGCAGCCAATCGTCTACAAATGTATTTTGAACGATTGCTGCCACTGCTTGAGGAAGCTCTTTCTCGAAACGTTGCGCATTTTTGTCTTTTATATAGTTGGCTATAGATGGGGAGCAAGACGCTCCAAACGTCATAACAGTCATAGTCAATACATCAGGCCGCCGTCTGGTATCGCCATCCCTCCAAAGAAACTGTTGCGCCACCTGGTCCTCTTTCCTTACATGTATTTGCTGGAACATTTCACGGATTTCCCCGCATATAGCCACCGGTCGTTCACGAAACCTCATTAAAACACCCACCATCGATCGTAAGAGGTCAGGGCCTGTAAGCAATACGTCGTTCAGGCTTGTGTTTTGCACCTTGGCCGCCGCATCCCATACGATTCGTCTCTTATTTTTGTTAACATTCATGACGGTGAACATTGGTACGAACCAGGACTTACCTCCTTTAGTGACTTCGTCGGCGGAAAGCTTTCGAGCGTACCCCTTGTCGATGTAGTGATTCATTTTCTCAATGACGAATTCTTTCAACTGGGCGCACTTTTCCATCTTTCTTTCAACACATTGAAGTCGATGATAAGCCATTTGGAAGGAGTCGGGTAAATCAATTATGTCGTATCTCCATAAGAGGCCAGTCTCCCAATTCTTCTCGCATGGTTTATATTTGACTGTATTTTGCATTATGGTATATGCGCGTTCGTCTGCCTTTGACCTGAGCGGTTTGACGGTGGGACTGGTACCTATCGATTCTATGGAAAAATATGTTCTCATCAAGCTGTCCACTTGATTATCTCGCGTACAGGGGCATACGTGCAACAAGCTTTCCTCTACTGGATGATCGGAATTTTTATGGCCATATACCGACCAGCCTAACTTGCAACGCGCAGCTACTAGATCATCACCCTCGACTTCGTGTACCCCTATCGGAATGGAGAGCTTTGTGTTATCCAAACCTATCAACAAACGTGCTCTGCAATTAGTGTATGGTACAATAGGCAGTGGTCTCAAGTGATGGTGCTCTGCCAGCTCTTCGGCGTTTAGAGATTGTTGCGGTAGTTCTAGGTTAGTGATGGTGCGCACGTTACGCATACGGTATCGCGTTGAGTTTTCTCCTCTGCCAGATATTTCGCAGCCTACAAACTTCGAGTTAGCCTCTTGTTGAGTGATATCGCCTGTCCATCTCAAACAAAGTTCTTCGCTGGGACCGACAAGCCCCAAGTGCTCGGCCAAGCTATTATCCATCAGTGTGCACGATGCTCCTTCGTCGATGAGGGCAAACGTCTCTAAAGTTGATTTCGGTCCATAAAGAGTCACCGGAATGTAGCGGAAGATTGTTCTCTTGAATTTGCGCTGATGGAATAGGACTGTGGGCCCGTCGTTATTGTTCACCTTGCTGTTGTCAGCTCCAAATGATCGACTATGTAATAGTGGTTTATGGGCCATTCTACATCCGTCAATTCCGCACTCTTTCTTGGATGCACAGCGCCGAAGCAAATGCGTTTCGAAGCAACGGATGCATAGTTTTTTGTCCTTCACCACCTGCCAACGTTCATTTCTGCTCTTTGCCTTGAAGTTTTGACAGGTTATGGTCGTTGCCACACAGATGACAGAGAGGTTTTGTTCTAGCATGCCCTTTGGAATTACTGTCGTGAATGAGGACTCTTTCTTTGTTGCCCCTTCGTCCCGCTTTTTCTTCCCCAGTCGTATAAGTGGGAGAGCTAAGTGGTGTCACTTGGCTGGCGCACGATGCTAGGCCGAAAAGCCAATCATCAAATGCTATAATGTCGACGCGAGCCGTGGTCATTCGACGGCGACCCCAATCTAGTTTCATGTCCCCTGGAAGTTTGGCCAGCAGCTCATTTATCAACATTGGATCATTAAGATAGTCGCTAAGACCCAACGCCTGCATCGTTGCCCTATAATTTTGAACGGCCAGAGCGAGATCGATTAGGGTGTGCAACCGATCAGTTTTTACTGTTGGCATTTGTCTCAACTTGCGCTGAAGTGTATCGTGGATTACATCGGGTCGCCCGAAAAGCATGCGCAATGTAGCAATGGCAAGGTGAACGGTGGAGGGCATCATTAGTTTCCCTCTCACAGCTTCTAGAGCCGCCCCGCGTAGTGACTTTTGAAGTCGAATTAGATTTTCCTGTTCAGTGAACCCACAACGTTCAGTTGATTGCTCGTAGTTCATGATGAAGAGCGGCCACTCCTCTGCTTTTCCAGAGAAGAGTGGCAGATCTTTACTAAGCACGTGTCGTGCTGCCGCTTGCGATGGTGTCAGGCTTACGTCCAGATTGTACCGAGGCTGCGTGTATAGACCACCCCACGTGCTGTCGCTGACGGGCGCTAAACCTCCATGTGGTTGCCCGGAACAGCCGTGCACTGGTGAGACGGGTTGGTATGGTGCGGCAGCGCCATATGTTCCTATATATGCAGTGCCCACGTTAGCCTGTGATGTATCGAATGGCAATGCATGCTGGTCGTTACCCCTTTGAATGGATGTGAAAATGGTACTATTCGGTCCGTGACGGCTCTGACCGTACACGCATCCAGATGGGTGAGCAAACGTTGAGTTTAGCTGAGGTTTACCAATATAAGAGGGTACACCATTATAAAGATATTGGTTATGCATCATATGTGTGCTAGTATAACATGGCTGTTGACTTACGGGTACACCCAGACCTCCGAGCCCGGCATGTAGCGATGTGTATGGTGACATTTGGTAAGCACTATTTGTGGAAAATATTCCGGACACACTCCCTGGCATTGTGGTAGCAGGTGTTCCAATTGATAAATTACCCGCCGTAACATGTGATTGTGGATTACTGCTGCATGCACCAATAAGCGGAGGTGCATCACTAACAAGGGAAACTTCGGAATTTTGCAAGTCATTCATGGCGTGTTAGCAAATGGCGGATGCGTAGAAGCAATATATTTTCCACAACGTGCTTTCGTTTGTCGTTTTCCACAAGTATTTTAGAATGTTGGCGGGTGGAGAAATAACACGTATTTTAAGCTGTATTACCTTGTAAAATTCATTTAATTCAGGTGTAATTCTGTACAAAGGAAATGATTAACTTATTGCAATTATATGATTGTAAATCAAATTATAAGCATGGTCGTGGTCGTGATCGTGATCGCTAAAATACTTGTGCTGCTTGTCCTCCTTGTTCAACGCCGCCAACGAAAAGAAAAAGAAAAGGCAAAGGATCCAATGCAATGCCTTAACGTCAGTTGAACTCGTGTAGGCGATTTGCTTGACATACAGACACAAGGTTGCATTTTGAAGTAGAATAAATTTGTAACTTTAGGTACTCAAGGGTGTACTGGTTTGTTGCGCGCTAACACCCATATTGTACAAACGCATTCTAGAGTCACCCCTGGTCCACCTTTATGGCGATATCCCTAAATGGCGTCCACCTATAGAACTATGGCCCACTCCCTCCTAAAATACTCTTTAATACCTTCCATTTGATACACATGTCATAAAAACACATTCCATGGTTACCCTAGGTTCATTTTACTACATGGTGATTTTCCCTTATTTTGTCTCCATAGCTCTCAACTGAGTATGTAATGTTCGGTTACACCCGAACTTAGCCTTCCTTACTTTTTTTTGTCTGGGACTGTACTTTCCAGGGTGCCTGAGAATTTTGATTGCCGTAGATCGTTGAGTAGCTTTTGTTGTGGTTTTTTTTTCTTGAATTTCGATTCTTATTTTTGGGGTATAACTTGCTACTTTTTTATGGACCGTGTAATGTCCGTTTGGATGTATGTATAAATGTGTAGACCCCTTTTTGTACAATATTAGAGTACCGCTTTTTATACTCAATTCAGCAGAGCTCACAGAGTATATTAACTTTGATTGGATAACGGTTGGTTGTACAAGTATAAAGGAATCGAGATAGATATAGACTTCCATATATCAAAATCATCAGTATCGAAAAAAAATTTGATTAAGCCATGTCCGTCCGTCCGCCCGTTACCACGATAACTTGAGTAAATTTTGAGGTATCTTGATGAAATTTGGTATGTAAGTTCCTGGGTACTCTTCTCAGATCGCTATTTAAAATGAAAGATATCGGACTATAACCACACCCACTTTTTAGATATCGAAAATTTCGAAAAATCGAAAAAGTGCGATAATTCGTTACCAAAGACGGATAAAGCGATGAAACTTGGTAGGTAAGTTGAATTTATAACGCAGAATAGAAAATTGGTAAAGTTTTGAACAACGGGCATGGCACCGCCCACTTTTAAAAGAAGGTAATTTAGAAGTTTTGCAAGCTGTAATTTGGGAGTCATGATGAAATTTGGCAGGAAAGTTACTCCTATTACTATATGTATGCCTAATAAAAATTAGTAATATCGGAGAACGACCACGCCCACTTTAAAAAAAAATTTTTTTTAAGTCAAATTTTAACAAAAAAGTTTATATCTTTACAGTATATAAGTAAATTATTTCAACATTCAACTCCAGTAATGATATGGTGCAACAAAATACAAAAATAAAAGAAAATTTCAAAATGGGCGTGGCTCCGCCCTTTTTCATTTAATTTGTCTAGGATACTTTTAATGCCATAAGTCGAACAAAAATTTACCAATCCTTGCAAAATTTGGTAGGGGCTTAGATTCTAGGACAATAACTATTTTCTGTGAAAAAGGGCGAAATCAGTTGAAGCCGCGCCCAGTTTTTATACACAGTCGACCGTCTATCCCTCCGCTCGGATGTCAACACGATAACTTGAGCAAAAATAGATATATCTTTACTAAACTCAGTTCACGTATATCACTTTGTACTGGTATAAAAAATGGCCGAAATCCGACTATGACCACGCCCACTTTTTCGATATCGAAAATTACGAAAAATAAAAAAATGCCATAATTCTATACCAAATACGAAAAAAATGGATGAAACATGGTAATTGGATTGGTTTATTGACGCAAAATATAACTTTAGAAAAAAACTTTGTAAAATGGGTGTGACACCTGCTATATTAAGTAGAAGAAAATGAAAAAGTTCTGCATGGCGAAAACAAAAGCCCTTGGAATCTTCGCAGGAATAGTGTTCGCGGTATTACATATATAAATAAATTAGCGGTACCCGGCAGATGATGGTGTGGGTCACCCTGGTCCACATTTTTGTCGATATTTCGAAAACGCCTTCACATATAAAACTACCACCACTCCCTTTTAAAACCCTCATTAATACTTTTAATTCGATACCTACATCGTAAAAACATTTTATGGAGTCACCCTTGGGCCACCTTTATGGCGATATCCCGAAAAGGCGTCCACCTATAGAACTGAGGCCCATTCCCTTTTAAAATACTCATTAACACCTTTCATTTGATACCCATATCGTACAAACAAATTCTAGAGTCGCCCCTGGTCCAGCTTTATGGCGATATCTCGAAAAGGCGTCCACCTATAGAACTATGGCCCACTACATTTTAAAATACTCATTCACACCTTTCATTTGATACGCATATCGTAGAAACAAATTGTAGAGTCAACCCGGTCCACCTTTATGGCGATATCTCGAAAAGGCGTCCACCCATAGAACTAAGGCCCACTCCCTTTTAAAATACTCATTAACACCTTTCATTTGATACCCATATGTACAAACAAATTCTAGAGTCACCCCTGGTCCACCTTTATGGCGATATCTCGAAAAGGCGTCCACCTATAGAACTAAGGTCCACTACCTTTTAAAATACTCATTAACACCTTTCATTTGATACCCATGTCGTACAAACAAATTCTAGAGTCGCCCCTGGTCCAGCTTTAAGGCCATATCTCGAAAAGGCGTCCACCTATAGAACTATGGCCCACTCCATTTTAAAATACTCATTAACACCTTTCATTTGATACCCATATCGTACAAACAAATTTTATAGTCGCCCCTGGTCCAGCTTTATGGCGATATCTCGAAAAGGCGTCCACCTATAGAACTATGACCCACTCCATTTTAAAATACTCATTAACACCTTTCATTTGATACCCATATCGTACAAACAAATTGTAGAGTCACCCTGGTCCACCTATATGGCGATATCTCGAAAAGGCGTCCACCCATAGAACTAAGGCCCACTCCCCTTTTAAAATACTCATTAACACCTATCATTTAACACCCGTATCGTACAAACTCATTCTAGAGTCACCCCTGGTCCACCTTTATGGCGATATCTCGAAAAGACGTCCACTTATAGCACTAAGGCCCACGCCCTTTTAAAATACTCATTAACACCTTTCATTTGATACCCATATCGTACAAACAAATTCTAGAGTCGTCCCTGGTCCAGCTTTATGGCGATATCTCGAAAGGGCGTCCACCTATAGAACTAAGGTCCACTACCTTTTAAAATACTCATTAACACCTTTCATTTGATACCCATGTCGTACAAACAAATTCTAGAGTCGCCCCTGGTCCAGCTTTAAGGCGATATCTCGAAAAGGCGTCCACCTATAGAACTATGGCCCACTCCATTTTAAAATACTCATTAACACCTTTCATTTGATACCCATATCGTACAAACAAATTGTAGAGTCACCCTGGTCCACCTATATGGCGATATCTCGAAAAGGCGTCCACCCATAGAACTAAGGCCCACTCCCCTTTTAAAATACTCATTAACACCTATCATTTAACACCCGTATCGTACAAACTCATTCTAGAGTCACCCCTGGTCCACCTTTATGGCGATATCTCGAAAAGACGTCCACTTATAGAACTAAGGCCCACGCCCTTTTAAAATACTCATTAACACCTTTCATTTGATACCCATATCGTACAAACAAATTCTAGAGTCACCCCTGGTCCACCTTTATGGCGATATCTCGAAAAGGCGTCCACCTATAGAACTAAGGCCCACTCCCTTTTAAAATACTCATTAACACCTTTCATTTGATACCCATATGTACAACAAATTCTAGAGTCACCCCTGGTCCACCTTTATTGCGATAGCCCTAAATGGCGTCCACCTATAGAACTATGGCCCACTCCCTCTTAAAATACTCTTTAATACCTTCCATTTGATACACATGTCATACAAACGCATTCCAGGGTTACCCAAGGTTCATTTTCCTACCTGGTGATTTTCCCTTATTTTGTCTCCATAGCTCTCAACTGAGTATGTAATGCTCGGTTACACCCGAAATTAGCCTTCCTTACTTGTTTAATATGTATTTTTTTTTTTTCTCTGAAACATTTCTTATTTGTGATTATTTTACTTTTTGCAGGGAGAGTAAGTATGGATTTTTTTCCCAATTTATGTAGTATTTTTTCCAGGTAAGTACATAATAAATATATCAGATCACTTTTTTGGGTAAGTATTCTCTTTATCAAAGATTTTTTCAGGGGTAGGTAAGTATTTTTTCTGTAACGCACTTTATGGACACTCTAATACACCTTTTTGTGCTGTTATTTTTCAATATGTATATGTGTGTGTTGTTTTTGTTTTTGCACTTTACTCCTTTAGCACAAAGTTTAAAAAAAAAAATAAATAAATGTTAGGCGCGATAACCTCCGAAGAGATCTAAGGCCGAGCTTCTCTTCCAATTTGCGTCGTGCTCCTCTTGATTTTCCCTACAAATTGGCCGGACGGGGCCTACATGTTCTATGCCGACTCCGAACGGCATCTGCGAGGTAGATGAGTTTTCACTGAGAGCTTTTCAAGGCAGAAATACACCCGGAGCGCTTGCCAAACACTGCCGAGGGGCGACCCCGCTTAGAAAAATTTTCTTCTAATTGAAAAACCTTATTTCTGAAATTTTGATGTTGCTTTGCCCGGGGTGTGAACCCAGGGTATACGGTGTGGTAGGCGGAACACGCTACCATCACACCACGGTGGCCGCCCGAAAAACTATAGTAAACCCAAAATAAGCATATATGTATGAAACATTATGAATGAGAGAATTTAGCAAAGTACAACAATATCGCTAATAAGAAGATTCCTCTTTGCTACTAGACATTCATTGTTACAAACTTAATATTAACATATGTAAATATGTATATATGTATGTAGTTAAGTTAAATTAGAAGCAAGTATCAATGATTTTTACACACATTATTTTAAAAGGTGTTCCAACGATGGTTGCGCAAACAGCAGGAAGTGTTGTTGATACCGAAATGAAAATATGCCACTATCTTATAAACTAATTACTTAAAGTTGTTTGCGAGCATAAAAAAAATGTTATTCTTTTGATCAATTTGTTTTTTTTTTTTTGTCTTTTCGTCTTTTTGATTTTAAAGAGCAGAAAGCACAAAAAGCAGAAAATTAATTATAATGGCAAGTTTTAACAGAGTAAATACCATATATTCATACATATACACAAATATGTGAATGCGTATATGTTTATATATGAAAATTCTTGATTTTTTTTTATTTGTCTTCTTTTTTTTTTTTTTTTTTTTTTTTTTTTTTTTTTTTTTGTTACTTCATATCACATATTGTTCTTATCAAAAGTAAGTTAGGTTTGACCTAAGAGTTTATAATTCATCAATAATTTTTTTTCTTTTGTTCTTTTCTCCTTATACATACATATTCATACATGAAAAAAAATATATATGCAGGTAAATGGAGATATGCAAAAATTATTGAACGAATCCCTAAACCTGACTCTACTCTATAGGTTTAGGATGGAGGTTTCGCCACTGATGTTTAGGATTCCCCCTTCTTTCTTTCAAAGATTTTTAGAAACCAAACCACACTTTAGCTCGGAAAAAAAGGTGAAGCTTGGATGCGCTGACAAGTTGTGTTTACCGGCAGATTTTGGTTTCTCTGAATTATTTAAATCCCACGTGTCACTCCAACAATCTTCCTGGTTGAATTGAGTTATTCTGGGCGTGCTCAGTGTTTGCCTTGGATGATTCTGAGTAGCCTTGGAAAGCGTTCTAATAGGAATGAGTAATAAATGAATTTGTTCGATCATTTAACCTAATTTATGTGGGCTTACCCGAAAATAACAATTTGTCCACTTTTCATGAAATAAAGTAAATTATCTTGAGGTCAGTGCCACTTTTTGGTCGCAAGAACACGCAGTCCTCCAGCTGGTGCTTCAGGCACGTGGGTCAAATTTGCTCTACTCACTTTGGTACTCAGGGATTAAATTTTATCTCTGTTCCGACAAAATTAACTTTTTTCCCGTCGAACGAAAACAATAGCGCACTATACGTGTTAGACCCCGATATAAACACAACTGGATTCAGGTAAAATTCTTCGATTTCTTATTCTTTAAAATTATATATATATACAAAAGCATATGTATATTCACTTTCTAATTTATTACCAACCATGTCGTTCACTACCGCTCTCAAAATTAAATGGCGGAGGAAATGATCGTGACAAATGAAAAAGTTCGATTTTGGTATTCACGCCAGTGTTGTATAGCGAAAAAAAAAAAATCAATTGTTTAAGATACCTTATGACTGCTGTTCGTGGTGAGATTAAATTTAGGTACGTACAAAAAATGATTACACTAGATACGTTATCAAGGCAAAGTACTAAGGTACTCAATTTTTGCTGAGGTTTTAATAATGAGAAATTCTACGTCAGCCATCACAACACAGGTTTTAAATTTATGTACCCGCATCATTTTTAAAAGCTGAAGATAAAAAAAATTGCCACAAAAAAAGTATTTTTTGTTTTGTTTTTTTTTTCTTCGTCAGTTCGATGCTTGTATATCTTTCGCATGCAATTTACCTAGCAGTTTTCCTGACATATATTCTAGGACATAGCATGACTTCCCCACTTTTTCACGAACTCGTGTTTTTAAAAATGTTTTCTCTAGCTTACCACTGAATCACTCAGGGTAAAATTTTTCCGATAAACTTCCTGACCTATCTCGAAAAATGTTGGCCGTGAACGCAAATTATATCTCCTCGAGTTGGTTTCATATGCTTTTTGGATGTTTTCGCGTACAAGATCTTTCGTTATAGCCAATTTATCGTGTCTGTCGACTGCAGGTTCTAATTTACCATAGTCTACCATTCCAATATTTCGAAGCAACTTATATTGGTCTCCGTGAGTCACCATGTGTTGGCCGAATACGTCAAAATAAGGCGTTTGACTTAACGTCTGGTGTACGGAGTTTCTAAGTGCAGAGTTTATGCTACTTAGGTGTAAATCCCATTCACGCTGGTCATTCTTTATATATGCTCGAAGTTCAGCATTCACTGAACGATTTACTCGTTCTGAACTGTTATTCTGCGGGGAATAAATTGCTGTGAATATAAGTTTCACTCCACACCTGTTAAGGAAACCTTCAAACTCTTTTGAGCGAAACTGTCACTAACTACGAATTCAGAAACCACAAATGTATCAAACGCTTGTTGCTTCAGGAAGTTAATTATCCGGGAGGCGGTAAACTTTTTTAGAGGGCACAAGAAAGTAAACTTCGACAAGTGGTCAAGCACAATCAATATGCCGATATTACCGTTCTTTGATCTGGGAAACGGTCCAATGAAGTCAATATTCAGTCTTTGAAAAATTCGTTCGGTTGGTGTAAAAGTTCCCATCGGTGGTCTGAGTATCTTGATGGAGTGTTTAGTTGTTTTACAAATGTCACACCTTGATACATAATCTCTAATCTGGCGATACAGGCCTTGCCAATAAAAGTATCTTCTTTCAACGGTTTTCGCCACTTCACCATGAGCAGCTGTGTTAACGCCGTGAGCATTCGATAGCACTTGAAAACGTAACCCTCCTGGCACAACAAGCTTCCATGCAGAATCTTGTTGTTCAATTTCGCACTCTTGTTCCGTCACCGAATAATTACGCTGAGCCTTGTTTAGTTTCTGACTCATGTAAGCTACAGGAATTTTTTCACCACAATCGTTCTCTTGAGCGAGTATTGCACCTACACCACTCTGACTTGCATCACACTGTATTACGAACGGTTTGCGAAGTCGGGAGTTGCCAATATAGGTGCTGACGTTAGACAATGCTTTAAGAGCTCAAAAGACTCTTGTGCTTCTTTAGTCCATTCAAACACGACCTTTTTTAGTAGTTCTGTCAAAGGATGAGTTACAGTCGCAAAGTTGGCAATAAATCGCCTGTACCAATCGGCCATTCCGACAAAGCGTCGGAGCTGTCTTACGGTTTTAGGTGAAGGAAATTCGCTTATTGTCGAGACCTTGTCTGGGTCTGTTTTCAAACTTCCATTGCCTACAACATAACCTAAGTACCGAACCTGCTTAAGAAAAAATTTGCTTTTGGATATATTAATGGCTAATCCAGCCTTCCTAATATGCAGTGCTACTTCTGGTAACGGTTGTATATGCGATTCAAAGTTTTCAGAGACTAGCAGAAGGTCGTAAAGATAGACAAACACACATTCTTTATGATTGTAAGGAATTACTTTGTCCATTAAACGGCGCATTGTTTGAGGTGCATTACACAACCCGAAAGGCATAACACTGAACTGATAAAGTGGCCTGTTGTTGTTGTTGTAGCAGTGCTTCGCCCCATCCAATAGGTGCGACCGATCACAAATTGTCATCAATATCCTCTAACGGGAGTCCAAGGAAACTTGCTGTTTCAACAGGGGTGGACCATAAGGAGAGGGGTGTTAGAGGCATTGGTTCCACATTACAATTAAAGAGATGGTTGGTGTCATGTGGGGACACATTGCAAGCGGGGCATACATTTTGTATGTCGTGGGTAATTCTGGATAGGTAAGAGTTTAACCTGTTACAGTATCCAGATCGAAGTTGAGCTAGAGTGATTAGTGTTTCCCTGGGGAGTGTGCGTTCCTCTTCCGCAAGTTTTGGGTACTGTTCTTTGAGTACTGGATTCACCGGGTAGTTCCCGGCATAAAGGTCCCACACCTGTTTGTGGAGCCATGCTGATGAGAGGCTAGCTGCATATTTGCTTTGAAGTAGGGGAGCAAAAAGGCTTTAAGCATCTTGGCTACTAGCGATAGGAGAGACATCGGGCGATATGACAAAGGTGGAAAGAGACAGGTTGAAGACCTTTGAAACCCTCTTTCCCTAGGCTTTTAAGCATCGGCATTACTATGCCGTCTGGGTCCACTGCTTTGGATGGTTTAGCACGACCGATGGTATCCTCAACCTCTTTGGCGGTGACGGTAATTGGCGACGCGCTGAATTTATGTTTATGTTCGCGTCTGTTGGCCCTCTGTCTATCTTTGTCGACCGTAGGATGCATAATATATTGTCGGCAGAAAGCACTCGCGCATTTTTTCGCATCCGACAGCACTTTATCGCCAGAGGCGATGGAAATTTTGTAATTGTGCTTAGACGGATTCGATAGGGACTTTACGGTTGACCAAAGTTTACCTACACCGGCAGAGAGGTTACAACCGCTTAGGTGCTCCTCCCTTTTCGCCCGCTTGTGTTCATCCACAAGCAATCTGATGCGTTGGTTTATATCCATTATTTGAGGGTAGCCGGGATCGAGCTTTCTTATAAGGTCTCGTTCTCTCGCTATATTTGCGGCCTCCGTCGGATAGTGAGGTCGAATTTTGGGAAATCTACCGGTGGAAATGAAGCGATCAGAGGCGGATTGAATGACCTTGCGGAAAGTACGCTCCCCTTGGCGAGCATCAGTCGGGATTGGGAGGGCAGCAAAGCGGTTGTCTGTAAAGGATTTGTATTCGTCCCACTTTCCTTTTTTAAAGCTTATGAAAGTGCGTTTTTCTGTGACAATGAAGTCGGCGGTACGCTGGAGCGAAATAGGTATAGGCAGGTGGTCGGATGCCAATGTTACCATCGGCTGCCAGTTGACGCAGTTTACGAGTCCTGCGCTTACGATAGATATATCCGGCGAACTGTGACAGCTTCCTACCATACGTGTGGAGGCATCTGCGTTTATTGTGAGAACGTCGTTTCTTCTATTTGATCCGCCAACATCTCACCCCTACTCTCTGCCTGCAAGTTTGAATGCCATAGATGGTGGTGGGCATTGAAATCGCCTAAAATAATGCGATTATTGCCCGTGAGTAAGGCGCTGATGTTAGGGCGGTATCCACTGGGACAACAGGTGGCAGGAGTGATGTAGATGTTGATGATTTCTAGGTTTGCATTACCTGATCGGACAGATAAGCTTTGACGTTCTAAGACACTGTCCTTTCGGCCGATGTCGGGATCAAATAAATGGTATTCAATTTATTTAATTTAATTTAATTTATATTTTTCGAAAAGTCAAAAACCACAATGGTTCTTACTGACTTAAAAGAATAACTAAGCCTAGCTACCAAACAGAGTTAAGTACGTTAGGAGAAATCGACTTTGGATAAGAAAAATCAAGCATAAAAGAATTCGAGATCTCATTAAGTTCACGTAGAGGGCGCGACAATGGAGCATTTATCGCATAGTTAGTAGACTTATGTTTAATATAAAAGGGGTTATGAGAACGAAGAGACCTCGTTGGAATAAGAAAATGAATCGCGTGCAGTAAAGAGGAGCAATCAATATCTCCATTAACAACTCCGAAAATGAAAGACAAAGAAAGGGTTGACCTTCTGAGCTCTAATGGTTTCAAATTAATTAGCAGCAAGCGGGAATGATAAGAAGGGACTGGGTCTGAGAAATGTTAGGATCTTAGGCAAAATTTTAGGAATATATTTTGTACCCGCTCAATCCAGTCGATTGCAAACTTGTGATAAGGTCTCCAAATAAATGCAGCATATTCCAGTTTGGAACGAACAAACGATGAGTATAGAAATTTAAAGGTATAGGTATCTGAGAAGTTGGTGCTATTACTCCTCACAAAACCTAAGGAAGCATACGCGCTTGAAATTACATAGTTAATATGGTTATTGAAAGAGAACGAGGAGTCAAAGATGACCCCTAAATCTTTAATCTCATCAAGGAAGTGAAGGGGAGTACCCGAGATCGTATATATCGTTGGTAAAACATTGCGAATTTTGGAAAATGTGACAAGAAAGCACTTTTTGAGATTGAGAGATAGACGCGAATTACGGCACCAAATTGCTAATCTATCTAAGTCTTCTTGCAGACGCTGAGCGTCATCACTATTTTTAATACTGGAGAAAACTTTTAGGTCATCAGCGTAAAGTAAGAACTCCGATGACACAAAACAATTTCCTATATCATTGATGAATAAAATAAAAAGAAGAGGACCTAAGATGCTCCCTTGTGGTACCCCAGAGGTGGCGGTAAAAGATTTGGAAGATCCACCCTCAATAGAGACCATGCAGCGTCTGTTACTTAGGTAGGAATACAACCACTTGAGAAATACAGAGTGAAAACCGAGGGAAGCGAGTTTACGTAGTAGCATATTGTGAGATACCTTGTCAAATGCTTTAGAGAAGTCGGTATAAATGCAATCGTTTTGATGGTTTGAAGAGAACTCATCAATGCAATATTCATTAAACAAGGCTAAGTTTGTGACGGTAGACCTTCCTACAACAAAGCAAACATTTTTTTTGCGGCAAAATACATTTTATCCTTAACAATTCCTTCGAAAATTTTAGAATGATAGATAGCTTAGATATCGGCCTATAGTTAGAAGCATCATTCTTTTTGCCAATTTTGAAAATTGGGGAAATGTATGCAAGTTTCCAGGCATCTGCAAAGACACCAGAACTTAGACATTGGTTAAACATGGCCAATAGTGAGGCTACAATAGCAGGACAATTTTTGAGGAGGGCGGTACTAAGACCATCGCGATCAGTCTGAGTAGAGTTTTTCAGACTATTGATACCGTTAATAACGTCGATTGTGGTAAGCCGAAGGTCATTAAAATTCAAGGCTGATTCATGGTCAGAATGACAAACATAGTTGGTAAGACAACCTCATCACTGTGAAGTTGGATTGAAAAAATTTGGCAAATAAGTTTACAATGTGTACGGGGGAGGTAGCAAGCTTAACACCCAGGCAAACAGCAGCGGGTGCCTGCCACAATTTTTTTTAGATTTGATAAAATGCCACATATTTTTTAGGATTAGACTTAATGTTTGATTCAACCCCAAGTATATATTTATTAAACAGAAATTTGTTAAGGCAGTTAAACTTCTTAGATAATTGGGAATAAAGTCCAAAATGGATTTGATCCCTGGATTTCAGGAATTGTTTGTGCCACTTATTTCGCTGATTATTTAACCTTTTCAGACCATGAGTATACCAGGAAAGTTTATAAGTCCTCTTTTTAATAATTGGAATATTCTTCGAACAAATACCCAAGATATGTGACGTAAATATAGTGTAACAATCATTAATATCCCGCCCAGAAAAAAGAGCGTCCCAAAAAGTGTTTAGGAAACAGGCATTAAGTTTTTGGAAGTCGCAGGACTGAAACTTAAAGGATATTTTGTTGTCTAATTTAAACGCAACAAACTCGTAAAATTCGGCCTTCAGACACAACAGAACATGATGTCGATCAGCAGGTGAAATAGGAAAAGAACATTCGGATATTGTTGTATTGATACTTGTGCTAACGAAGGTGAGATCAAGAATTCTCTTAAGCTTGTTAGTAAAACTATTAATTTGAATAAGATCAAGACTTAAGATATTGTCGATACAATAAGATTCAGTCGCCGAAGTAATATTAGTTGGTATCAAATCAAGTTTAGAGTAGCTTCCACACCATGCTACATTGGGAAGATTGAAGTCGCCAAGAACGCATAGGTGATTTCCCGCTAACTTATTATGCACAATATTAAAATCTTATCAGTATGTGCTTTATAAATATCAGACGTACTGCCAGGGGGTATATAAGATCCAATAATATATAACGATCCGTATGTTGACGAACCGTTGATGCATATACACGTTTGGTCCAGGATAGTATCAGGATTATTTAGATTGATTTCAAAGGACCTCAAGCTACGATGCACAGCAATTAGTATACCGCCTCCCAAAGAACGGCCTGTTTTATCAGCATCCCGGTCCTTGCGAAAAACGTTGAATAATTTAGAGTCAAAAAATTCATAATCATAAAAGCCTGGATTAAGCCAGGTCTCGATTAAAACAAAAACATCAAAATCAAAGTTCGAACTAAGGGTACGGACTGCTGCTGCCTTAGAGCGCATACCACCCATATTTTGAAAATAAATCTTTAAGTCCTTGTGAACGTGATGGTCAGCTAATTGCTAAACCTCCTTGGATACAGGAACTGATCTTCGACGATTGCGAAAGGCTTTGACTCTAACGTCAGCCGGCCAAAGCGCTGGATTTAGAACGCTGTTCAAAAGGGAGGGCTGGAAACAAGCAATTTGACTGTCGTCAATTTTAGCGTTATTAGCTACATAAGCAATTATAGAATCAGCAGAGACTGACGGCTTAAAGGATGAGAGATGGATCCATTTCTTCGCAGTTACTACCGCAAGTTCAGTATTGGAGTTCTCACCAATTATCACGCCAATGGTACCCATGCGGTTTTTCGGCCTGCCATTAGGGGCGGTTTTTGGATTTATAGATGCATCAGAAACATTATCAACCGCGGCAGACAAAGAATTGGACGATTGGCGAATATTAGCTGAAAGCGAAGTTTTCACCGTTGCAGACGGGTTATTCTCAGTATTAACCGGACTTTTAAAATTTTCCCGTTATTGTGCTTGTTTCTACGTACATTAGTCCACTGTGCGGATCAGCTATTATTGACGTTAGCTGCGTCGCTATGAGGGTTATATGCAGCTAATGCAGTAGAGTTCACAGGTAAAGCAACAGTTGAGACAGTCGCAGCAGAGATATCAACAGAGTCCGTGGCAGCGGCAACGACAGCATATGAAATAGGGCCAATAGGCGAGATGAGCAACGATGACGAGAAATTAGTTGATGTTTTATCAGTAGCATTGACATCTACAGAGACGAGAGCGTGTTTATCACTCTTAGATGATGATATGTGCGTAGGTACGCCTGATATAGACAAATCACTGGCAGTGGCATCAGTCGTGCCAAGAGAATTTGTAGCACTAATAGATGTATTGGCATGTGGGAGTACATTGGTACAAGAACAATTTTTGCATTTGCGAATTACCTCTATTTCTTTGCATAGCGACAGCTAAACGTAATTCATCAATGCAAACCTTAATATGCATGGAGCGAACTTCAGCAAGAATCGAATCTGATTGGACAGTAAGTGAGTTAATGTCGGCGCAAAGAGAATTAATGACAGCAACAAGTTTGTGGTTTTCCTTGTTTATTGCACTGAGTGGTGTAAGATAAACGCGAGGCCGCCTCCATTTCCGCTCTCACGATCTTTTCTGTGGACATTATACCCAGAACAGGTCTGCAGAGCAAATCTTGCTGTGAGTTTAGTCTCTTGATTCGCAGCGATGCGGATCAATGATGACATGATATGAAACTTCTCGCTCTCTGAGAGCGCGTGAAAATGTGCATTTTTTATAACATTGACCATAGATGCCATCATCCTCAAAATCAAATTTGGGCATTTCGGAATAACTTTGGGGTATTTTACATGGTAAAGGTTTAATTTATGATTTTCACCGAAAACTTACTCAAGATTGTCAAATGATATATCAAAAAACTCGAATTTTTTCAGGATCACAAATACAAAAAAAAAGCTTATTTTACCCGTTAAAAATTTTTCCGTGACAACACGTGAAATTTAGTTTTTTGATAGCTAAGATAAAATCTACTTATCTCTTTTCGTACGTAAATATAACAGCTCATTTAATTTTGTTATATCTTGTACCTTTTTTACAAATTTTTGATCCGCTTATGTAGTTGAATACACTTGAAATGAAAAATAATGAAAACGCACCGATTTTCTTGGAATTTTTTTTGCGCGGTTTACGCAACTCTGATCTTCAAGACCCATTCTTTGAAACGAATGAAGTTTGTTTACAATCGAATGAACCAATGTTTACAATTGAATAAACTTTAAGACCCATTCCTGGAAACGAATTGAGAGAGAATGAATGTTTCGTATCATGTCATCATTGATGCGGATGTTGTGCCGCTTCATGAAATCGACTATCTCCGTGATCTTCCCAGTTAATCCATTACAGTTTAACTGCAGAACTCTGAAGTGTAACGGGGGAGACGTCGTCACTCTAGGAGTAAGTGATAGGTGACTACGCCTGGGTTGTGAAAGGCTAGGACGCAACTGCTGTTGTGGCCCTGGGACTGGACGTCCTTGGGTAAGCATTTAGGAACCCGGTGTATTTGGGCTTGCGACCTGGCAACATGGCGTAATGAAACCCGTCGGGGGTTGCTAAGGCGTAGATTACGGGACGCCCTTGGACTTGAACAGCAAGGAGCCACAAAAGATTAATAAAAGTTATGTGGACGTCGGGTTTTGGGATCAAGCCCAGAACAACCTGTCTGATGCAACCATCCCTTACACGAGACACACTGAACAGAGTATGACCGTCCTAAACAGATTCTTTTCCGGCAGATGCAGAAAAACCATTTCTCAGGACCGGGGTCAGGAGACGGACTTGGATTGGGTTCGATACCTTCCCGGAGCAAGAGAATATGGGGCAGTCCCGCTGCAAGGAGCTGCTGAGAGGATGACAATTTGTGGGAGGGACGCAACAAAAATCCCGAGTCGCTCCGGTAAATAGAACCGACTGCCTTGGTCTGTTCGGTATGGTAAATTCCGTTTTTTCGCGAGATTCAATCCCTAATGGAATTTGCCAAAAGGCATCTTTCAAATCTAAACTTGAAATGAACTCTGCACGTGGTAGCCTACTTATCATGCCCTCAATATGTGGTAACGGATAGGCGTATTTCAAAGTTACCGAATTGACTTTACGACTATCTAAACAAGGACGTATTTTTCCAGATTTTCGCACTAAAAAGATTGGAGATGACCATGGGCTTTTCGATTCTTCAATGACATCTAAAGCTATCATCCGGTCAATTTCCTCACCCATCAATTTTTCAATTGCTGGGGATATCGGATATTGGCGTTTCTTAATAGGTTTAACTTGACCAACATCTATAGCATGCTCTATGAGAGTTGTCCCACCAAGATCTTTCTCCTCAAAAGTTGGGAAGCACCGAACTGCTGCGCCAAGTTTTTCCATTTGAATGCTAGATAATATATGTAGATTTTCATCTGATTCGGATAAATTTAATTCACTCACTAAGTGTGGATCAATCTCAAACTTTTTCCAAAAATTAATCCCCAAATATTATATGTCTTGGCTTAAGGATGGAGCTATGTAAAAATCAATTGGAAAAGTTTTATCATGATAAACGACACCCAATGTAACAATAACAACAGCGGATTGCTTTGAACCGTCAGCTGTGCAAAGATTTGTGTATAATTATTTAATTTTCAGATTTTGTTCGACTACGTTTTAGCCCATTTTCCTCCTAAGCAATTTATCGACGCTCCTGAATCTAATAAATCCAAGACTGCCTCTCCTAATAACTCTATGGCAGCATATGGTCATATTTCACCTGGCTTACCCATCGATGTGGCGGATAAGTTTTCGCACTGGGATTTTATATTTTGCCAATAAGACTTAGCTCTAAATGCTGAACGCGGTTGGGAAAAATGTTCTTCACGCTTAGCATTATATTCTTGTAAACGTAAATTTAAAGGAAGAAAAGGATGTATTTTTAAATTCGCTTCATAGTTATCAGTAGTAGTGAGTACATTTGGTTTTTGTTTTATTCGGAAGTTGGATTGGGGTGTCTGCTGGAGTGGTTGCAGACACCTGCTTGAACTACTGCAAAGTCGGTACTCACAGCCTGATCTGTTTGCTCTACTTCAGCCAATTGTCGCCTTTGCGGTAACTGGGGTCGAGCAAAGCTGTTTTTCACAGCTACGAAAAAGTTTTCCCGCCGTCTACAAGCACGTCGTAGGGCCGAAATAGAACGTATGTCCAAATGAAGTAGCTCTAAACGAATATCTGGAAGTAAGTTACAAATTAAAGTCTCAACTAATTCTTGTTCAGGCATTGCCACTTTTAAGCTATCACTCAGTGTCATCACTGCTTCGAAAAATTGTTCAAACGACTCTCCCTGCTTTTGTTTCCGATTTCTTATTCTCACTCAGTGTCATCACTACTTCGAAAAATTGTTCAAACGACTCTCCCTGCTTTTGTTTCCGATTTATTATTCTTTCCTTAATGTCGTAATCGGTACGGACGTCTTTAAAATTACTTTTTAATGCATCACATAAATTAAACCAATCAAGGAAGCGCACTGAATGGTGATACCTCCAATACCAGTTCTTGCCCTTTCCCTCGAAAAGAATATGGGCATTCTGGCAAAGCGCATCGAAATTTCCTCTCAAAGACGTCACAGTCAATGCATTGATTCGGTAGATAAATTCGTCTACCCAAACGTTCTCTAAAGAACCGTCAATTAATTTCCAATTTATTATAATTAAAATATGATTGCAGCGACCTTTTTAATTTGATTTTGTCAAACTGTAATTTTTGCCGGCTCAAGGTCCAATGTAATAAAACACTTTTTTAAATATTTCCCAATATATTTAAATCTCCTTCGGAGATCGTCTTCAGGGGCTATAAAAATAACAAACAAATATTCCCATATAAAACTGAATACAATTGGGATACAATTTTTCCATACATAAATTAATTATCTTGTCCGATACACGACACTTGTTAGTTCGCCATGCAGTTCAGAACTATTTTTTTGTTTTTTTGTGAGTCAAGTAAGTGTCTATAAATATGTGAGCAATTTTCTGTGTCCGTTTTGTAGTTTAGTCTCTTGCTTGGTGATGTATTTGCTATATGTAGCATTTCTAACGTAAACCTTTTGCTATAATTTGTCTCCTGCTCTAGTATGCTCACCGCTTTAAAATCTGGTTGGTGTCCGTTCTCTGTATAGTGGGCCGCAAGTGCTGTTTTATGAATGTTGCCAGATGATCTACATTTAATATCCGATCTGTGTCCTGCTGTTCTTGTTTTTAATTTGTTCTTTGTTGTACCCACATATTCTTTTCCACAGTTATTATTTTCATTTCCCGCACATGTAATCTTATATATTACATTATGTCTGTCTGAATTTGTTATTTTGCTTTTCATGTTATTAAAAAATATGTTTGTTGTGTACGATGGTTTGTGTGCAAATTTTATTTCTCCTTGCATAGATGTCTGAGCCCTGCAATCGTTCTGAAAAACCTGGTATATATACTACAGATCTATATTTTGTAGTTGTGTTCTCTCTGTTCTTCCGGCATTTATCTTTCGGGTATTCTTTTATTAACCTCTGTATTGCGTTAGGAGGGAAGTCATTCATCTTTAGTATGTGTGTTATACGTTTTTTATTCTCGGAGTGAAAAACCGTGTCAATCGTACTTAATACTCGTCTAATGAAGTTTTTCGCCGTATTTATAACCATACATCTTGGGTGTTTTGATTTAAAATTTATTATTCTTCCTGATGATGTGGGCTTTTGATACCAGTCAAGTTTTATTTTATTGTCTATTTTACATACTAATGTGTCTAGAAACAGCAGTCTACTAGCCGACTCCAGCTCCATCGTAAACTCTATGTCCCTGTGGAATGAGTTTAGCACCTCCAAGGTTTTTTCCAACTCGTCCTCCTTAACAATGGCAAACACATCATCTACGCATTTGCTAAGTAGTTTCGCGTTTGTCACTGTTTCCAAAATCTCTTCCATGATGATGTCGGCAACAATCGGTGATGCTGGGGATCCCATCGGAAGTCCTTTCAGTTGCGTATAAATTATTTCTTCATACTTGAAATATCTATTTTCCGATATGCAAAACTTCACAATTTCCATAACAAGGTGTTTTGGAATATCCGTGTTCCTTTATGTCTTTCCACTTTGTCAGTATAGTTTGTATAGCCAGGTCTGTTGGTATACTTGGGAATAGTGACACAACATCAAACGATACGAGGCGTTCATCATCATAAATGTAGGAGTCGTTGACCTTGCCTTTGAATTCTATTGCACTTTTTACATTAAACTTAGATTTCGTCGTCAGATTTTTTAAAATATTAGTCAGGTATTTACATAAATTATAGGACGGAGCATTTAACAGGAACAGATTGGTCTTAAGGGCATATTCTCTTTATGGAACTTTGGTAATCCATATACACGGGTGGGAGAGCTGTGTGTGTAGACATTTTGAGTTTTTCGTTGTTCATTATAAGACCTAATTTGTGCAATTTATCTACCAACTGATTATTTTTCGTTTGTAACTTCAATGTCGGATCCTGGCGTAATCTTCGGTATGACGACAAATCTTCCAGCAAACTTTGCATTTTTGACCTATAGTGGCTTTTTCCCATTGCTACCGTCACATTACCTTTGTCTGCATTCACACCTTGCTTGGTGATGTATTTGCTATGTGTAGCATTTCTAACGTAAACCTTTTGCTATAATTTGTTTCCTGCTCTATTATGCTCACCGCTTTAAAATCTGATTGGTGTCCGTTCTCTGTACAGTGGGCCGCAAGTGCTGTTTTATGAATGTTGCCAAATGATTTTCATTTATTATCCGATCTGGGTCCTGCTGTTCTTGTTTTTAATTTGTTCTTTGTTGTACCCACATATTCTTTTCCACAGTTATTATTTTCATTTCCCGCACATGTAATCTTATATATTACATTATGTCTGTCTGAATTTTTTATTTTGCTTTTCATGTTATTAAAAAAAAATATGTTTGCTGTGTACGATGGTTTGTGTGCAATTCTTATATTCTACTTGTCATAGATGTCTGAGCCCTGCAATCTTTCTGAAAAACCTGGTATATATACTACAGATCTATATTTTGTAGTCGTGTAAAACATCTTTCGGGTATTATTTTATTAACCTCTGTATTGCGTTAGGAGGGAAGTCATTCATCTTTAGTATGTGTGTTATACGTTTTTTATTCTCGGAGTGAAAAACCGTGTCACTCGTATTTAATACTCGTCTAATGAAGTTTTTCGCCGTATTTATAACCATACACCTTGGGTGTTTTGATTTAAAATTTATTATTCTTCCTGATGATGTGGGCTTTTGATACCAGTCAAGTTTTATTTTATTGTCTATTTTACATACTAATGTGTCTAGGAACGGCAGTCTACTAGCCGACTCCAGCTCCATCGTAAACTTTATGTCCCTGTGGAATGAGTTTAGCACCTCCAAGGTTTTTTCCAACTCGTCCTCCTTAACAATGGCAAACACATCATCTACGTATTTGCTAAGTAGTCTCGCGTTTGTCACTGTTTCCAAAATCTCTTCCATGATGATGTCGGCAACAATCGGTGATGCTGGGGATCCCATCGGAAGTCCTTTGAGTTGCGTATAAATTATTTCTTCATACTTGAAATATCTATTTTCCGATGCGCAAAACTTCACAATTACCATAAAAAGGTGTTTTGGAATATCCGTGTGTTCCTTTATGTCTTTCCACTTTGTCAGTATAGTTTCTATAGCCAGGTCTATTGGTATACTTGGGAATAGTGACACAACATCAAACGATACGAGGCGTTCATCATCATAAATGTAGGAGTCGTTGACCTTGTCTTTGAATTCTATTGCACTTTTTACATTAAGCTTAGATTTCGTCGTCAGATTTTTTAAAATATTAGTCAGGTATTTACATAAATTATAGGACAGAGCATTTAACATGGAAAAGATTGGTCTTAAGGGCATATTCTCTTTATGGAACTCTGGTAATCCATATATACGGGGTGGGAGAGCTGTGTGTGTAGACATTTTGAGTTTTTCGTTGTTCGTTATAAGACCTAATTTGTGCAATTTATCTACCAACTGATTATTTTTCGTTTGTAACTTCAATGTCGGATCCTGGCGTAATCTTCGGTATGACGACAAATCTTTCAGCAAACTTTGCATTTTTGACCTATAGTCGCTTTTTTCCATTGCTACCGTTGGGCGGACTTTTCCTTGCGCCGGGGTATGCTCAGTCCGTCCAGGATCCCTGTGGGAATAGAGAAGAATCCCTATCATCTCCTTTTAAAGAGAAAGATCCCATTTGTTGTTAAAAAAAACTTTATAAATTCTTTATTCCAAAATATCAAACTACCCTTAAAGCTATGGCGACGGAGGTGGTAAACCACCGTCGGTTCTACGACGATGGGGTTGGGAAAACCCCCACCGGGACTACGCTTAAACTAAAAATCTCAGACTACTCGTAAAGAAAGCGGAGGTGGAGAACCACAACTTCCTCCCAGTCGGTAGAGTTGGTAAAACCCCCACCGAGTATATAACTTAAAGATACCCTGCTCTTCCTGAAGGTTGCGGAGGTGGAAAACCACCACAATCCCTCTAACAATGGGGTTGGAAAAACACCCAAAGTTACTAAAATAAAGAACTCGTGAGATGGAAAATCCCCAGGAGTCCCATTCACCGCTAAACAAGGCGTTAGCAGGCTACTATACCTAGCTGGCTACTCCTTGAATTCGCAAAATTTGTCGCCCTTTTATACTTATACAATAAATTTACTTATTATATGTATTTACTTAAAGTATCTTACATTTAACTGTATTATTCTACCCATATATCACATTATAAGTATTTATCTCTCCCCCCCCCCCCCCCCCCCCCTAACATGTGAGTTCATTGGTACGCATCTCCAGTTAACTAGCACAGTTACTTTTGATTTCCATCTCCTGCCTGCTTAATGTGTCCTGTTGTTGTCAACGAGTTGGTTGCCCTTCGTAGGTAACGTGCAAGTGTCTAGTACCCACGCTGTGGTTGGTATGCTAACGTGACGTCTTTCTAGTACATTGCATTTTTATACTCAGTTGAACAGAGCTCACAGAGTATATTAAGTTTGATTGGATAACGGTTGGTTGTACATATATAAAGGAATCGAGATAGATATAGACTTCCATATATCAAAATAATCAGGATCGAAAAAAAATTTGATTGAGCCATGTCCGTCCGTCCGTCCGTCCGTTAACACGATAACTTGAGTAAATTTTGAGGTATCTTGATGAAATTTGGTATGTAGGTTCCTGAGCACTCATCTCAGATCGCTATTTAAAATGAATGATATCGGACTATAACCACGCCCACTTTTTCGATATCGAAAATTTCGAAAAACCGAAAAAGTGCGATAATTCATTACAAAAGACCGATAAAGCGACGAAACTGGGTAGATGAGTTGAAATTATGACGCAAAATAGAAAATTAGTAAAATTTTGGACAATGGGCGTGGCACCGCCCACTTTTAAAAGAAGGTAATTTAAAACTTTTGCAAGCTGTAATTTGGCAGTCGTTGAAGATATCATGATGAAATTTAGCAGGAACGTTACTCTTATTACTATATGTACGCTTAATGAAAATTAACAAAATCGGAGAAGGACCACGCCCACTTTAAAAAAAATATTTTTTTTAAAGTAAAATTTTAACAAAAAATTTAATATCTTTACAGTATATAAGTAAATTATGTCAAGATTCAACTCCAGTAATGATATGGTGCAACAAAATACAAAAATAAAAGAAAATTTAAAAATGGGCGTGGCTCCGCCCTTTTTCATTTAATTTGTCTAGGATACTTTTAACGCCATAAGTCGAACAAAAATTAACCAATCCTTTTGAAATTTGGTAGGGGCATAGATTTTATGGTGCTAACTGTTTTCTGTGAAAATGGGCGAAATCGGTTGATGTCACGCCCAGTTTTTATACACAGTCGTCCGTCTGTCCTTCCGCATGGCCGTTAACACGATAACTTGAGCAAAAATCGATATATCTTTACTAAACTCAGTTCACGTACTTATCTGAACTCACTTTATCTTGGTATGAAAAATGAACGAAATCCGACTATGACCACGCCCACTTTTTCGATATCGAAAATTACGAAAAATAAAAAATGCCATAATTCTATACCAAATACGAAAAAAGGGATGAAATATGGTAAGGTAATTGGATTGTTTTATTGACGCGAAATATAACTTTAGAAAAAACTTTATAAAATGGTTGTGACACCTACCATATTAAGTAGAAGAAAATGAAAAAGTTCTGCAGGGCGAAATAAAAAACCCTTAAAATCTTGGCAGGTATTACATATATAAATAAATTAGCGGTATCCAACAGATGATGTTCTGGGTCACTCTGGTCCACATTTTGGTCGATATCTGGAAAACTCCTTCACATATACAACTACCACCACTCCCTTTTAAAACTCTCATTAATAACTTTAATTTGATACCCATATCGTACAAACTCATTCTAGAGTCACCCCTGGTCCAACTTTATGGCGATATTTCGAAAAGGCGAACACCTATAGAACGAAGGCTCACTCCCTTTTAAAAATACTCATTAACACCTTTCATTTGATACCCATATCGTACAAACAAAGTCTACAGTCACCCCTGGTCCAGAAAGGCCCACTCCCTCTTAAAATACTCATTAACTCCTTTCGTTTGATACCCATATTGCACAAACGAATTCTAGAGTCACCCCTTGCCCACCTTTATGGCGATATCTCGAAACGGCGTCCACCTATGGAACTAAGCCCCACGCCCTTTTAAAATAATCATTAACACCTTTCATTTGATACCCATATCATACAAACAAATTCTAAAGTCACCCCTCGTCCACCTTTATGGCGATATCTCGAAAAGGCGAACACCTATAAAACGAAGGCCCACTCCCTTTTAAAAATACTCATTAACACCTTTCATTTGATACCCATATCGTACAAACAAAGTCTAGAGTCACCCCTGGTCCACCTTTATTGCGATACCTCGAAAATGCGTCCACCTATAGAACTAAGGCCCACTCCCTCTTAAAATACTCATTAACTCCTTTCGTTTGATACCCATATTGCACAAACGAATTCTAGAGTCACCCCTGGTCCACCTTTATGGCGATATCTCGAAAAGGGGTCCACCTACAGAACTAAGCCCCACGCCCTTTTAAAATAATGATTAACCCTTTCATTTGATACCCATATCGTACAAACAAAGTCTAGAGTCACCCCTGGTCCACCTTTATTGCGATACCTCGAAAATGCGTCCACCTATAGAACTAAGGCCCACTCCCTCTTAAAATACTCATTAACTCCTTTCGTTTGATACCCATCTTTCACAAACGAATTCTAGAGTCACCCCTGGCCCACCTTTATGGCGATATCTCGAAACGGCGTCCACCTATGGAACTAAGGATTACTCCCTTTTAAAATGCTCATTAACACCTTTCATTTGATACCCATATCGTACAAACGCATTCTAGAGTCACCCCTGGTCCATCTTTACGGCGATATCTCGAAAAGGCGTCCATCTATAGAACTTAGGTCCACGCCATTTTAAAATACTCATTAATACCTTTCATTTGATACCCATATCGTAAAAACGCATTCTAGAGTCAACCCTGATCCACCTTTATGGCTATATCCCTAAATGGCGTCCACCTATAGAACTATGGCCCACTCCCTCATAAAATACTCTTTAATGCCTTTCATTTGATACACATGTCATACAAACACATTCCAGGGTTTCCCTCGGTTCATTTTCCTACATGGTTATTTTCCCTTATGTTGTCACCATAGCTCCCAACTGAGTATGTAATGTTCGGTTACACCCGAACTTAACCTTCCTTACTTGTTTATACTCAGTTGAGCAGAGCTCACAGAGTATATTAAGTTTGATTGGATAACGGTTGGTTGTACATATATAAAGGAATCGAGATAGATATAGACTTCCATATATCAAAATAATCAGGATCGAAAAAAAATTTGATTGAGCCATGTCCGTCCGTCCGTCCGTCCGTCCGTCCGTTAACACGATAACTTGAGTAAATTTTGAGGTAACTTGATGAAATTTGGTATGTAGGTTCCTGAGCACTCATCTCAGATCGCTATTTAAAATCAACGATATCGGACTATAACCACGCCCACTTTTTCGATATCGAAACTTTCGTAAAACCGAAAAAGTGCGCTAATTCATTACCAAAGACAGATAAAGCGACGAAACTTGGTAGATGAGTTGAACTTATGACGCAGAATAGAAAATTAGTAAAATTTTGGACAATGGGCGTGGCACCGCCCACTTTAAAAAGAAGGTAATTTAAAATTTTTGCAAGCTGTAATTTGTCAGTCATTGAAGATATCATGATGAAATTTGGCAGGGACGTTACTCCTATTACTATATGTACGCCTAATAAAAATTTGCAAAATCGGAGAAAGACCACGCACACTTTTAAAAAAAAATTTTTTTAAAGTAAAATTTTAACAAAAAATTGAATATCTTTACACTATATGATGTTAACTGTTTTCTGTGAAAACGGGCGAAATCGGTTGATGCCACGCCCAGTTTTTATACACAGTCGTCCGCCTGTCCTTCCGCATGGCCGTTAACACGATAACTTGAGTAAATTTTGAGGTATGTTGATGAAATTTGGTATGTAGGTTCCTGAGCACTCACCTCAGATCCCCATTTAAAATGAACAATATCGGACTATAACCACGCCCACGTTTTCGATATCGAAAATTTCGTAAAACGGAAAAAGTGCGATAATTCATTACCAAAGACAGATAAAGCGACGAAACTTGGTAGATGAGTTGAATTTATGACGCAGAGTAGAAAATTAGTAAAACTTTGGACAATGGGCGTGGCACCGCCTACTTTTAAAAGAAGATAATTTAAAATTTTTGCAAGCTGTAATTTGGCAGTCGTTGAAGATATCGTGATGAAATTTGGCAGGGACGTTACTCCTATTACTATATGTACGCCTAATAAAAATTAGCAAAATCGGAGAAGGTCCACGCCCACATTTAAAAAAAATTTTTTTTTAAGTAAAATTTTAACAAAAAATTTAATATCTTTACAGTATATAAGTAAATTATGTCAACATTCAACTCGAGTAATGACATGGTGCAACCAAATACAAAAATAAAAGAAAATTTCAAAATGGGCGTGGCTCCGCCCTTTTTCATTTAATTTGTCTAGGATACTTTTAACGCCATAAGTCGAACAAAAATTAACCAATCCTTTTGAAATTTGGTAGGGGCATAGATTTTATGGTGCTAACTGTTTTCTGTGAAAATGGGCGAAATCGGTTGATGTCACGCCCAGTTTTTATACACAGTCGTCCGTCTGTCCTTCCGCATGGCCGTTAACACGATAACTTGAGCAAAAATCGATATATCTTTACTAAACTCAGTTCACGTACTTATCTGAACTCACTTTATCTTGGTATGAAAAATGAACGAAATCCGACTATGACCACGCCCACTTTTTCGATATCGAAAATTACGAAAAAAGGGATGAAATATGGTAAGGTAATTGGATTGTTTTATTGACGCGAAATATAACTTTAGAAAAAACTTTATAAAATGGTTGTGACACCTACCATATTAAGTAGAAGAAAATGAAAAAGTTCTGCAGGGCGAAATAAAAAACCCTTAAAATCTTGGCAGGTATTACATATATAAATAAATTAGCGGTATCCAACAGATGATGTTCTGGGTCACCCTGGTCCACATTTTGGTCGCGATCTGGAAAAAGCCTTCACATATACAACTACCACCACTCCCTTTTAAAACCCTCCTTAATACCTTTCATTTGATACCCAAATCGTACAAACGCATTCTAGAGTCACCCCTGGTCCACCTTTATGGCGATATCCCGAAAAGGCGACCACCTATACAACTACCACCACTCCCTTTTAAAACCCTCCTTAATACCTTTAATTTGATACCCATATCGTACAAACAAATTCTAGGGTCGCCCCTGGTCCACCTTTATGGCGATATCTCGAAACGGCGTCCACCTATGGAACTAAGGATTACTCCCTTTTAAAATACTCATTAACACCTTTCTTTTGATACCCATATTGTACAAACAAATTCTAGGGTCACCCCTGGTCCACCTTTATGGCGGTATCTCGAAACGGCGTCCACCTATGGAACTAAGGATATATCCCTTTTAAAATACTCATTAACATCTTTCATTTGATACCCATATCGTACAAACGCATTCTAGAGTCAACCCTGATCCACCTTTATGGCTATATCCCTAAATAGCGTCCACCTATAGAACTATGGACCACTCCCTCATAAAATACTCTTTAAGACCTTTCATTTGATATCCATATTGTACAAACAAATTCTAGAGTCAACCCTGATCCACCTTTATGGCGATATCCCTAAATGGCGTCCACCTATAGAACTATGGCCCACTCCTTCATAAAATACTCTTTAATGCCTTTCATTTGATACACATGTCATACAAACACATTCCAGGATTTCCCTCGGTTCATTTTCCTACATGGTTATTTTCCCTTATGTTGTCACCATAGCTCTCAACTGAGTATGTAATGTTCGGCTACACCCGAACTTAACCTTCCTTACTTGTTTCGTTTCCTCTTTGTGCGATGTCCGCCCTGACGGTTCGCTTCAATGCTTGCTGTGCTTGGTCGCAATTGCTTGGTATACGTATGTTTGTACGTTTTTGGTGTTCTTGCAATGGGAGCTTATGTGTGTTGCTTATTGCATTGCTGTATTCTCAGCGTTATTTAGAATTCCAGCCGGTTATGGGATATCCGTGAAAATTATAATGTTCAACCAAAATATTTACCGTATGCGGGCAGAGACAATTATTTAAACGAAGAAATTAGATGTTGTCATGAATGGTTATATGTATATTAGGGTGATTCAAAAAATGATTATTTTGTATGTGTAAATTAAATTTATATAATTCAGTTTTGTATGTTTTACATGCTATATGTATAAATTCATTAGGGCGTTTCGAAAAATGATGTATAGTTTGTAATTCAAATAGGATTTTTACATGTTTTAAAAGGTTTTGATAAATATTTGTAGGTTCGAATGTGTGGGCTCCAAAGCCGGTGGATTTGGGTCCTCACACTCTCCCCTCACCTGCCGTAAGCAGGGTTACTGTTACCAGGCCGGTCTTAGTGATTCTCACTCGGTACGTGTGACCGTCTATGTTCCGATGGAACGTTCTCTTCCACCGCTTCGTCCGTACTACCTGTACGTGCTCCCTGATGTCTCTCGCTAATTCCTCGGGGAGGGGTTCGACTCCGGTTCGGTTGGCCCATACAACTTGCGTTGTCGCTTTTATTCATGTTTAGAAACTGTTGATCTATTTTCGGCGTTGTGCTCCCTTTTTATAGGAGTCCTCGCGGATCGTCTAACGGTATTGTTCCCTGCAGCGCTCATCGTGATTTACCGTATACGGTGTCTTGTTGTTGCAGCATATTTGAATCTCCTTATGTGCTTTGGTTTTCGCTGTCTGTGTGGTCCTGCTGCTGCGGAATAATGATGTACCAATATACGAATGTAAATTCAAAGTTATACGTATATGTACATTAGGGTATTTTCAAAAAAAAATTATGTCGGTAAATTTGAATATTGTAAAATTTGAAAAAATGTCGGTAAATTTGAATTTGAATATTGTAAAATTTGAAAAAATGTGGTTTTGCATGTGTGGGCCCCAAAGCTGGTGGATTTTGGGTCCTCATGCTCTCTCCTCACCTGCCGTAATATGACTTACTGTCACCATTGTAAAATTCAATTTCTTGTAGCGGTCAATGCTTGCGTTATTTATAGGGTAATCTCTCGCGATCTGGGTCTTGTTCTAAAATGAAATGTTATGCAGAATTCGGTCATCAGGTTATATCATTGGCTGGCAATTAGGTTGGCGTAGTTCATCGCCGTCTGGATCCCGTTGTCCAGGGTTGGGGATTGCGCTTGTGCTGTGTGCCACCCACTCCGGTCTCCATCTACCACCTGTTGGATGTTGATTATGTATGCGCGTTAGATTCCGAAATCATTTGCACCTGAATTGGCCAGTGCTAGTGAACCACACGTCGCTACCGTGTTGTAATCCGTCTGATCTTCTTCCGTGACCTGGACTGTTTGCGATGTCGACGCGCGTGGCGTTGCTCTTACTACGGCGAGTTGCTCTGTGTGTTCCTTGGTGGATATCTCGGTGGAAATTTGGTTCGAGGTTCTACACGATGCTGATGATGGTGCGTGTTGTGTTGTTGCTATCGTCGTCGGTTGTCTCGTTTGTTCCCCAATGGGAACTTCGGTTAAGCCCCCATTCGGGGCTTGGCGGGGCGCTTTTGACTTACCACGTTCGCGGGGTGAACGTATTCTTCTTTCTGTTTCTGGACTTGCTTCTTCTTCGACTGTCACTCGATGGTATGCTTTTAGCTCGCTCGTGTGTGCCGTTCTCCTTTTGCCGTTATGCACCTTGTCTAGCTCGACGATTACGGGCGATACGAAGTTTGTTACACGATGAGGCCCACTGTATCTTGGTGCTAACTTTGCTGCGAAATTGTCAACTGCCTTGAACAGCTGATGCTCTTTTCTAGTACCAAGTCGCCCCCCGCCGGTTGCCATTGTCTCCTACGTATATTATAATGCCTTGCCTGCTCCGCTGATGCTTGCTGTTGTCTACGACGTGCCATCTAATATACCTCTCGCATTTTCGCCATCTTTTCACTGAGAGCCACCTTCTCCTCGCCTGTGCCAAATGTTTGCTCATCGTGGAGGGCGTTGGGGATCCTCGGCTCCCTACCCTGTACCACGAATGCTGGACTGTAGCCTGTTGACTCGCATACGCTCGTATTCTGTGCTAGTGTCATCTCTGGCAACAACTCATCCCATGTCTTATGCTCCTTCCCAGTGAATTGTGCTATCATCCTCTTGATGTTACGACTCGCTCTCTCCGTCGGGTTCTCTTGCGGTGTGTATGGTGCCGTTAGCTGGTGCTTTATGCCAGCTTCTTGTAAAAACTTCTTGAAATTCCTGCTTGTGGACTGTGCTCCATTGTCTGTGATTAGAATTTTTGGCGCGCCAAATCGGGCCAAAATCCTCTCCCTCATACCTCTAATCACATTCTCCGTCGTCGCCTTCCGTATTGCTATGATATCTACCCATTTCAAGAATTTGTCCACGAAAACTAATGCTATCGTATTACCGTGCTTCGAACGAGGGAGTGGTCCAACGAAATCTGCACAAACGGTAGCAAAAGGTTCATCTGAAATCTGCGTGAGCATCTTACCTGCAGCTTGTTGCTGGCTGGGTTTGTAGACTTGGCATGCGTGGCATTGTTGCACGTATTTCCATACGTCCCTGAACATCCCAGGCCAGTAATACCGCATCATTGCACGCGCGATGGATTTCCGTATCCCCATGTGTCCAGCGCTTGGTGTGTCGTGAATCTCGTTAAGCACTCTTCGCCTATCCAATGTCGGCACGCATAACTTCCATGGTACCGCATCCTCACCATCCATTTGACTTCCAATTCGTCTGTATAGTCTTCCTTCCTCTATGACGTATTCGGGAAACTTCTCTGGTGTCCTCGCTACTTCAGCCATCTTTGACGTGTACCACTTGCAACTCAAACTTTCTTCATGTGTCGTAAGGCTACCCAGCTGTTCCTCCAGTGGCTGCCTCGACAGTGCATCTGCGACCACGTTCATCTTGCCCTTCCTATACTGCACGTCGAACGAATACTGCTGTAACTCGAGCGCCCATCTAGCGATCTGGTCTGACGGACTTTCGATCGCGTTCAACCATTTCAAAGCCAGGTGATCGGTGATAACCGTGAAATTGTACCCTTCTACCCACACGATTGCTAAACATTCCTTCTAAGTTGGTGAGTAGTTCATATCGGCTTTATTCAGCCGGCGGCTAGCATACGCTATTACTCGCTCTTCGTCATCCAACCCCTGTGTGAGAACTGCTTCGAGACCATAGTCGCTCGCGTCCGTCTGTAATCGAAATCTTTTCCTAAAATCTGGGCAACCTAGTGCCGGTGCTTGTATCAACGCATTCTTCAACGCTTCGAATGCCCCCTGTTGTTCTTCGGACCATTTCCACCTACTTCCCTTCTTCCTGCGCGACTTGCGAAAATTCGGGTACGAACCTCCGGTACCAAGAAAATATCCCCAGAAATCGTCTTAACTCTCGTATGTTTTGTGGTGGTGTCAGCTCCTTGATAGCCGCAACTTTGTCGGGGTCCGTGTGTATTCCTTCCTCGCTGGCGACGTGTCTTAGATATTTCAAACTTTTCTTAAAAGTTCACATTTTTCTGGGTTGATCTTCAGATTCGCCCTCCGTAGCCGCCGAAATACTTCTCCTGGGTGCTTTATGTGCTCTTCCAAGGTTGTGCTGGTGATGATGATATCGTCCAGGTAGGCAAACGCATTTGGTTCCATCTCTGGGCCAATAACGCGGTCGAGTACTCGCTTAAACGTAGCCGGAGCGGAATGTAGACCGAACGGCATCACCTTCCATTGATACAACCCTCGGCCGGGCACGGTAAATGCTGTATACTTCTTGCTATCTTCTTTCATCGGGATTTTCCAATAACCATTTTTGAGGTCCAGACTGCTGATAAAACGCGCACTACGTATCTATCTAAGTTATGCTGTATTCTTGGGAGTGGGTACGCATCTGGCACTGAGCGAGCGTTGAGCTGCCGATAGTCGACGGAGAGTCTCCATTTGCCGTTATTCTTCCGGGCTAGAACTATTGGTGCACTGTGTGGGCTGTGAGGTGGTTCGATCCAATCCTTCTCTATCAGCTCGTCTACATCCCTGTTTATGATCTCCTGCATCTTTGGGTTCTTAGGGAAATACCGCTGTTTGATTGGACGGTCATCTCGCATCACTATCTTATGCGTGGCAATGTTGGATATTCCTGTCATCTCTTCGAAAATCTGTAATTCACGCTTTAGAAACGTACTCACCGCAACGTCACTCCTCACGTCTTTATCGATACTTGCGCTGCCGTCGTCCTCCATCATGGTTGTACACGTTACCATCTCCTGCGCTCTCTCTTCTGCTCGTAACGTCATTGTTTCGTTGCCACACCTCAACTCAAATTTAGCTTTTGCCAGGTAGTCTGTCCCGATTACCACGCTGTCGATTAACCCAGGCAGAACTAACAACTCACTCTGATGCACTTGATCCCCCAGTTTTACCTCTGCGTTGACTGCCTCCGCTATCCATGCTGCGCTGCCATCGCCCATCACTACTCGTGTTTGTATCTTCTTGAACCTCAGTGCGTCTATTTTCGCCGCTATTTTCTCGTTGATGAAACTTCGTGTCGCCCCCGTATCTACTGACGCCAAGACTTCTTCTCCATCCAGGGTTACTGCAGCCAAGATTCGCCCTTGGGTCTGCCTAAATGTACTTACTGAGTACGAGGTTGGGTTTGTTGAGACGCCACCCCTCGATACCAATGGGGTCTCTGCCCGTTTCCCTGCTGTCCACGACAGCAGTCACGCGTTAGTATACCTACTCGGCCACACTGCCAGCAGAAATCTCTTCGTTCGTTGCGACACCCATGTGCACAGTGTCCGCGTTTTCCGCATCGCCTGCATGCGTTCCGTGGATCGATGGGCCCTTGGTGTGGTGCCGTCGCATGCTCTGGCGTGCTCGCTTGTCGTTGCGCCTCCGTTCTCCGATCTCCTTGCTTCTCATCTTCATGTATATAGTGGCAATGCTCGGTTGGCTGTCGCGCGTTGCGTACGCTGACGGATCTCGACATCTAGCTTCTCGAAATACCTCGATCAGGAAAAATTTTAGAAAGTCCTTCTTGAAGGCTTCCCACTCTTGCCACTGCCTGTTGTTGTTCCGGTACCACACCAAGGCCTTGTCCTTCAGCAACTCAGGTAACGCTCGTTGGATGGAATCGCGACCAACTTCGTAACTGTCGGCCAGCTCCTCCACCCGTCCAATAAAACATAGCGGGTCCTTACCGCCGTCATATTTCAGAACCCACTTACGTACTCGATCCATTATATTTGTATGTGATGCTGGTTGGTACATTGCGTATGGCGGTATTTGTGACCCCTCTTCGTGCCTGGTTGTTTCATTGACGTTTTCCTGTGCGTTGCCGCGTGGTGATGTTTGCTCGGCGTTTTCTATCGGAGGTCGTGGTCCTACCGTGATTACTAATTCTGTGAATAGTTCCTGGAATCTTCGTTTCGTTGTATTTTGTATAAACTTAGGTATAATTTTAGTTTTCCTGCATTTTAATAAAAACCTTATGCTACTCTGCAGTCTTGTCATCTGGTTGGATTCAGTCTTATATCTGTTGATCGATTTCTTCGTTTTGTTGTCATATTTGTTTTTCAGCTTCGCATAAACCATCTTCTTGCTGCTGTTTTTTACGGAGTGCCTTCCGTAGTTAAGACTAAAATATGATTGTAGCGACCTTTTTACTTTGACTTTATCAAACTGTGATTTTTGCCGGCTCAATGTCCAATGTAATAAAACACTTTTTTAAATATTTCCCAATATATTTCAATCTCCTTCGGAGATCGTCTTCAGGGGCTATAACAATAACAAACAAATATTCACATATAAAACTGAATACAATTGGGATACAATTTTTCCATACATCGCGGGTTCGAATCGAGCTCAAGGCCTAACAATAATTTTTTATCATTATTATTGTTATGATAAATTTTTTCGATCGCGGGTTCGAATCGAGCTCAAGGCCTAACAATAATTTTTTATCATTATTATTGTTATGATAAATTTTTTCTTAATTGAAAAAATTTTTAAATTAGAATAGAAGAAAGAAAAAATTTTAGACAACTGCCAAAGCTCGTTGTATAGATCCATTTCGGGAACTGCTAAATTCCTTCATCGGCAACGTTTAGGCGCCGCTGCTATAACCATGCAGCCACCACAGCGGTTTTTTGTTTGTCTTCATTAATCCTACTTCTATTCTGGTTCGTGCCAATTGATATTCACACCACTGCGACATCTGTTGCAGAATAGCTGTGAAAATTGGACTTGTTTGTTGGCAATGCTGCCAAAGTGTCATATTTTATTGACACTTGTTTTTCCCCGTGCTCTGGGATGTATTAACAATTTTTGTTGTTATATCGGCCTACTGATTTTAAGATCGCGGGTTCGAATCGAGCTCAAGGCCTAACAATAATTTTTTATCATTATTATTGTTATGATAAATTTTTTTTCTTAATTGAAAAAATTTTTAAATTAGAATAGAAGAAAGAAAAAATTTTAGACAACTGCCAAAGCTCGTTGTATAGATCCATTTCGGGAACTGCTAAATTCCTTCATCGGCAACGTTTAGGCGCCGCTGCTATAACCATGCAGCCACCACAGCGGTTTTTTGTTTGTCTTCATTAATCCTACTTCTATTCTGGTTCGTGCCAATTGATATTCACACCACTGCGACATCTGTTGCAGAATAGCTGTGAAAATTGGACTTGTTTGTTGGCAATGCTGCCAAAGTGTCATATTTTATTGACACTTGTTTTTCCCCGTGCTCTGGGATGTATTAACAATTTTTGTTGTTATATCGGCCTACTGATTTTAAGATCGCGGGTTCGAATCGAGCTCAAGGCCTAACAATAATTTTTTATCATTATTATTGTTATGATAAATTTTTTCTTAATTGAAAAAATTTTTAAATTAGAATAGAAGAAAGAAAAAATTTTAGACAACTGCCAAAGCTCGTTGTATAGATCCATTTCGGGAACTGCTAAATTCCTTCATCGGCAACGTTTAGGCGCCGCTGCTATAACCATGCAGCCACCACAGCGGTTTTTTGTTTGTCTTCATTATCAGCGGTGCCCAAACGTTGCCGATGAAGGAATTTAGCAGTTCCCGAAATGGATCTATACAACGAGCTTTGGCAGTTGTCTAAAATTGTTTCTTTCTTCTATTCTAATTTAAAAATTTTTTCAATTAAGAAAAAATTTATCATAACAATAATAATGATAAAAAATTATTGTTAGGCCTTGAGCTCGATTCGAACCCGCGATCTTAAAATCAGTAGGCCGATATTACAACAAAAATTTTTCCATACATATATACGTTAATTATCTTGTCCGATACACGACACTTGTTAGTTCGCCATGCAGTTCAGAACTAGTTTTTTGTTTTTTTGTGAGTCAAGTAAGTGTCTATAAATATGTGAGTAACTTTTTGTGTCCGTTTTGTAGTTTAGTATCTGGCTTGGTGATGTATTTGCTATGTGTAGCATTTCTAACGTAAACCTTTTGCTATAATTTGTCTCCTGCTCTAGTATGCTCACCGCTTTAAAATCTGGTTGGTGTCCGTTCTCTGTACAGTGGGCCCCAAGTGCTGTTTTATGAATGTTGCCAGATGATCTATATTCAATATCCGATCTGTGTTCTGTTATACTTTTTTTTTAATTTGTTCTTTGTTGTACCCACATATTCTTTTCCACAGTTATTATTTTCATTTCCCGCACATGTAATCTTATTTATTTTTTTATATTTTGACTACTTTTGTCAAACAGTTAACTACAATAATCGTTCGATCTTACCGTTTCGCGAGTTAGAGGATTTTATGCAAAAGAAGGCTCTTTCACTTCTTTTGCGATCACAGAAAGGATAAGCAGCAAACTCCGGCCACCACGATTCACGTAAGTAACAATGAAATTATATACTTATTAATATACACATATGCATATACATATACACGCAAACACATTACAATATCATATTGTAATTAATTAAACAATTTTGCATATTTAATTAATTAAACAAATAATATTATAACGTGAAAGCTAATACCACATTTTTGATTTTTTTTTATTTATCTCGTCGGACGAGCCCAAGGTCCCCTGCTCCCTCGAACATACGAGTGACACGGTTTTTCACTCCGAGAATAAAAAACGTATAACACACATACTAAAGATGAATGACTTCCCTCCTAACGCAATACAGAGGTTAATAAAAGAATACCCGAAAGATAAATGCCGGAAGAACAGAGAGAACACGACTACAAAATACAGATCTGTAGTATATATACCAGGTTTTTCAGAAAGATTGCAGGGCTCAGACATCTATGACAAGGAGAATATAATAATTGCACACAAACCATCGTACACAACAAACATATTTTTTAATAACATGAAAAGCAAAATAACAAATTCAGACAAACATAATGTAATATATAAGATTACATATGCGGGAAATGCAAATAATAACTGTGGAAAAGAATATGTGGGTACAACAAAGAACAAATTAAAAACAAGAATAGCAGGACACAGATCGGATATTAAATGTAGATCATCTGGCAACATTCACGAAACAGCACTTGCAGCCCACTGTACAGAGAACGGACACCATATAGACATACTTACTATAAACAATTTATGATAAGCTACTGGTAGAAACTACTACAAACTTAATAAGATCTATTCCAAATAACTAGGTGCATAAGAGTATTAATAGAAGACATAAATAATTTAGTCAAGCTGGTTAGATGGACGACCAATCGCATCCAAACTAATTCCATCGCTTGCAAATTATCCTGTAGAAAACTAAATTTTAGAGGCTCGAAAGCAGATGTTTCGGGCTCCACGTTGTTGGGCGCCATTTTTATGTCATAGACCAATACACAGGATGGGGAGCGCATGCTTGCATTTTCCAGGCTTAGCCAGTTCGGGAATGTCGGTGTTCTTGCTCTTTGCACCCTAGCTATGGTACATCTACATAAAATTATAATCATGCACTGCAAACCAATTAGACGTAACGAAACCTATACAAGGGATCTAGCTCCGCATTAAATATGAGGTTCCGCACCTGTTTTCTAGAGTATTTACTCGAACGGACATATGACTAGAACATTTCACAGTATGATACGGACGGACTTGTGAGACAAAGAAAACAGCAGGCAAAAAAAATTTAAACATAACCGGACTCTCTGGCGATCTTCCGCAGATCGACAAATCTCCATTAATACTGTGGGAGGAAATAATATATACGTAAACAATTATATGTGCGTACCTATGTTAGCTACGAGCGCAAGTAAGCTGGTGTTTTTTTTCCTCCATATCTGCTCTCGCTCCCTTCCCTTCCAATGTTTTGAGAGTTAACGTGAAGCTCTCCCATACCCAACCAAGATAAACCACCCACTACATAACGCTTACAAGAGTATTACTTTACACTTTATTCATTATTCTCAAATATATAATACAAGGAGAGAGTTTATGTTCATTTCTTTGACATTTGCAATCATTTATGAATGATCAAAAATACATCTTCCTAGAGCAAAACAAAAGCAAAGGTATTACGAGTACTGCCTTTGCAATCAAAATAAAATAATAAAAAAAAAAAAATGTTTAAGTTAACCGGCTTTATTGAAAACAATACTTACATGAAGTAATAATAATACGAAAAGCTAGAAAATAGTTAGGTAGATCCTAGGTACTAGTCATCACACTCCTTATACATCTAGGGCGTTGATCAGACAATTAAAAAAAAGCGTTGGGCGCGAAATTTCTAAAAATCTGAGGCGTAGCATAACCTGATTAAGGATCAGTTGGTTTTACTTATGACTATCAATAGAAATATGACGCGTCCAACGCTTTTATTTAATTGTCTGATCAACGCCGTAGATTGATAAGGAGTGTGATGACTAGTACCTAGGATTTACTTAATTATTTTCTAGCTTTTCGTACTATTATTACTTCATGTAAGTATTGTTTTCAATAAAACCGTTTAAGTTAAAAATTGTTTTTAATTATTTTATTTTCAAGTTTTTAGTATTTATTTAATTTACTATTATTTCTCATTCTATTTAGTTCTTTTAGTGACTCATTATTACAAGGACTCTTTTCTGACAATTTGTTACAACCTAAGTCCTCAATACATAATCTTTCCAAAGACTTTACTCAACTCTGCGCCACGTATGCTTGTCCCTCCTCCAACTCCAAAATATTTTGATGTCACTTCTACCGGGCTGTATGCAATATTTGTTCCAAATATGAGCTAAATCGGGCATCGTAGGTCGCTTTCTATTCATGTATGTATTATGTGTTCCAAACATGGACCAAATCGGACCACAAATACGATTTTTGTGAATACCTCGATCCTTGCGTCGCCTAGAGGCGATTTTTTTTAATAGGTCGCTTTCTATTCTTGTATGTATTATTTGTTCCAAACATGTGCCAAATCGGACCACAAATACGATTTTTGTGAATATCTCGATCCTTGCGCCACCTAGCGGCGATTTTTTTCATAGGTCGATTTCTATTCTTGTATGTATTATTTGTTCCAAACATGGGCCAAATCGGACCACAAATACGATTTTTGTGAATATTTCGATCCTTGCGCCACCTAGCGGCGATTTTTTTCATAGATCGCTTTCTATTCTTGTATGTATTATGTGTTCCAAATACGAGCCAAATCGGGCCACAAATACGATTTTTGTGAGTATCTCGATCCATGCGCCACCTAGTGGCGATTTGTATGAAACATTATGAATGAACGAATTTAGCAAAGTACAGCAACAAGCATCGATAATAAGAAGATGACTCTTTGCTACTAGACATTCATTGTTACAAACTTAATATTAAGATATGTAAATATGTATATATGTGTGTAGTTAAGTTAAATTAGAAGCAGGTATCAATGATAATAAATTTTTACTCACATTATTTTAGAGGGTGTTCCAACGATGTTTGCGCAAACAGCAGGAAGTGTTGCTGATACCAAAATGAAAGTTATTTTGCGAGCATAAAAAAAAATGTTATTCTTTTGATCAATCTTTTTTTTGTTTTCTTTTCGTCTTTTTGATTTTAAAGAGATTTAAAACAAAAAGCAGAAAATGCAGAAAATTAATTATAATGGCAAGTTTTAACTGAGTAAATACTATATATTCATACATATATACCCATATGTGAATGCGTATATGTTTATATATGAAATTCTTGATTTTTTTTTCATTTGTATTCTTTTTTTTTTTGTAACTTCATATCACATATTGTTCTTATCAAAAGTAAGTTAGGTTTGACCTAAGAGTTTATAATTCATCAATAATTTTTTTTCTTCTGTTCTTTTCTCCTTATACATACATATTCATAAATGAAAAAAATATATATGCAGGTAAATGGAGATATGCAAAAATTATTGAACGAATCCCTAAACCTGACTCTACTCTATAGGTTTAGGATGGAGGTTTCGCCACTGATGTTTACGATTCCCCCTTTTTTCTTTCAAAGATTTTTAGAAACCAAACCACACTTTAGCTCGGAAAAAAGGTGAAGCTTGGATGTGCTGACAAGTTGTGTTCACCGGCAGATTTTGGTTTCTCTGAATTATTTAAATCCCACGTGTCACTCCAACAATCTTCCTGGTTGAATTGAGTTATTCTGGGCGTGCTCCGTGTTTGCCTTGGATGATTCTGAGTAGCCTTGGAAAGCGTTCTAATAGGAATGAGTAATAAATGAATTTGTTCGATCATTTAACCTAATTTATGTGGGCTTCCCCGAAAATAACAATTTGTCCACTTTTCATGAAATAAAGTAAATTATCTTGAGGTCAGTGCCACGTTATGGTCGCAAGAACACGCAGTCCTCCAGCTGGTGCTTCAGGCACGAGGGCCAAATGTGTTCCACTTACTTTGGTACTCAGGGATTAAATTTTTTCTTTGTTGCGACGAAATTAACTTTTTTCCCGTCGAGCGAAAACAATACCGCACTATACGTGTTAGACCCCGATATAAACAAAACTGGATTCAGGCAAAATTCTTCGATTTCTTATTCCTTAAAATTATATATATACAAAAGCATATGTATATTCACTTTTTAATTTATTACCAACCATGTGGTTCACTACCGCTCTCAAAATGAAATGGCGGAGAAAATGATCGTGACAAATGAAAAAGCTCGATTTTGGTATTCACGCCAGTGTTATATAGCGAAAAAAAATCAATTGTTTTCTCCGTCAGCCATCACAACACCGGTTTTAAAATTATGTACCCGCATCATTTTTAAAACCTGAAGAAAAAAAAAATTGCCACAAAATAGTATTTTTTTTTTTTTGGTTTTTTTTTTTTTTCTTCGTCAGTTCGATGCTTGCATATCTTTCACATGGAATTTACCTAGCAGTTTTCCTGACGTATCTTCTAGGACATAGCATGAATTCTCCACTTTTTCACGAACTCGTGCTTTTAAAAATGTTTTCGCTAGCTTACCACTGAATCACTTAGGGTAAAATTTTTCGATAAACTTCCTGACCTATCTCGAAAATGTTGGCCGTGAACGCAAATTATATCTCCTCGAGTTCGTTTCATATGCTTTTTGGATGTTTTCGCGTACAAGATCTTTCATTATAGCCAATTTATCGTGGCTGTCGACTGCAGGTACTATTTTGCCTTCGTCTACCATGCCAATATTTCGAAGCAACTTATATTGGTCTCCGTGAGTCACCATGTGTTTGCCGAATACGACAAAATAAGGTGCTTGACTTAGCGTCTGGGGTACGGAGTTTCTAAGTGCAGAGTTTATGCTACTTAGGTGTAAATCCCATTCACGATGATCATTCTTTATATATGCTCGAAGTTCAGCATTCACTGAACGATGCCGATATTACCGTTCTTTGATCTGGGAAACGGTCCAATGAGGTCAATATACAGTCTTTGAAAAATTCGTTCGGTTGGTATAAAAGTTCCCATCGGTGGTCAGAGTATCTTGGTGGAGTGTTTAGTTGTTTTACAAATGTCTCACCTTGATACATAATCTCTAACCTGGCGATACAGGCCTTAACAGTAAAAGTATCTTCTGATTCTTTCAACGGCTTTCGCCACTCCACCATGGGCAGCTGTGTCAACGTCGTGAAGATTCGATAGCACTTGAAGACGTAACCCTTCTGGCACAACAAGCTTCCATGCAGAATCTTGTTGTTCAATTTCCCCACTATAAAATTCTCTAAGATGGTACTTGTCTAAAACCTTAAAATCAGGATATCGGTCTAGCTCGGTTTTAATTTTTTCTCTAAGATCATTATATTCAATACTGTCAAATTCCGATGATTTTAAGTTAATATCTGGTACATTTTCGCAAGAAAAGATTAATTGATCAATGTTATCATTTGTAACACGAGACAAAGCATCTGGTACCACATTGGCGGAGCCTTTTCGATGTTCGATTTTGAACGCGAATGCTTGCAGCTTCAATGCCCATCGAGTCAAACGACCGCTGAGATCCTTATGTCTCATTAACCATCGAAGGCTGCCGTGGTAATGATTTTTAATGCTTGTCCTTGAATATACGTTCTAAATTTTTCCACAGCTAGAACAGTTGCAAGGCACTCTTGTTCCGTCACCGAATAATTACGCTGAGCCTTGTTTAGTTTCTGACTCATGTAAGCTACAGGAATTTCTTCACCACAATCATTCTCTTGAGCGAGTATTGCACCTACACCACTCTGACTTGCATCACACTGTATTACGAACGGTTTGCGAAGTCGGGAGTTGCCAATATAGGTGCTGACGTTAGACAATGCTTTAAGAGCTCAAAAGGCTCTTGTGCTTCTTTAGTCAATTCAAACACGACCTTTTTTTAGTAGTTCTGTCAAAGGATGAGTTACAGTCGCAAAGTTGGCAATAAATCGCCTGTACCAACCGGCCCTTTCTAGAAAGCGTCGGAGCTGTCTTACGGTTTTAGGTGAAGCAAATTCGCTTATTGTCGAGACCTTGTCTGGGTCTGTTTTCAAACTTCCATTTCCTACAACATAACCTAAGTACCGAACCTGCTTAAAGAAAAATTTGCTTTTGGATATATTAATGGCTGATCCAGCCTTCCTAATATGCAGTGCTACTTCTTGTAACAGTTGCATATGCGATTCAAAGTTTTCAGACACTAGCAGAAGGTCGTCAAGATAGACAAACACACGTTCTTTATGATTGTAAGGAATTACTTTGTCCATTAAACGCCACATGCTTTGAGGTGCATTGCACAACCCGAAAGGCATAACACTGAACTGATAAAGTGGCCTGTTGTTGTAGCAGTTCTTCGCCCCATCCAATAGGTGCGACCGATCACAAATTGTCATCAATATCCTCTAACGGGAGTCCAAGGAAACTTGCTGTTTCAACAGGGGTGGACCATAAGGAGAGGGGTGTTAGAGGCGTTGGTTCCACATTACAATTAAAGAGATGGTTGGTGTCATGTTAGGACATATTGCAAACGGGGCATACATTTTGTATGTCGGGGTTGATTCTGGGTAGGTAAGAGTTTAACCTGTTACAGTATCCATATCGAAGTTGAGCTAGAGTGATTCGTGTTTCCCTGGGGAGTGTGCGTTCCACTTCCGCAAGTTTTGGGTACTGTTCTTTGAATACTGGATTCACCGGGTAGTTCCCTGCATAAAGGTCCGACGCCTGTTTGTGGAGCCATGCTGATGACAGGCTAGCTGCAAATTTGCTTTGCAGAAGGGGAGCAAAATGGCTTCAAGCGTCTTGGCTACTGGCGATAGGAGAGATATCGGGCGATATGACTCTCCTATATTAGCTGGTTTCCCAAGCTTTAGTAGCGGGACCACCTTGGTCATTTTCCATTTTTCGGGAATGACAAAGGTGGAAAAAGACAGGTTGAAGGCATGCGCTAAATATTTGAAAACCTCTTTCCCTAGGCTTTTAAGCATCGGCATGACTATGCCGTCAGGGCCCACTGCTTTGGGTGGTTTAGCACGACCGATGGTATCCTCAACCTCTTTGGCGGTGATGGTAACTGGCGACGCGCTGAATTTATGTTTATGTTCGCGTTATGTTGGCACTTTATCGCCAGAGACGATGGAAATTTTGTAATTGTCGTTAGACGGATTCGATAGGGACTTTACGGTTGACCAAAGTTTACCTACACGGGCAGAGAGGTTACAACCGCTTAGGTGCTCCTCCCATTTCGCCCATTGTGTTCATCCACAAGCAATCTGAAGCGTTGGTTTATATCCATTATTTGAGGGTCGCCGGGATTGAGCTGTCCTATAAGGTCACGTTCTCTCGCTATATTTGCGGCCTCCGTCGGGAAGTGAGGTCGAATTTCGGGAATTCTACTGGTGGGAATGAAGCGAGCCGAGGCGGATTGAATGGCCTTGCGGAAAGCACGCTCCCCTTGGCGAGCATCAGTCGGTATTGGGAGGGCAGCAAAGCGGTTGTCTGTAAAGCATTTTTATTCGTCCCACTTTCCTTTTTTGAAGTTTATGAAAGTGCGTTTTTCAGTGACGATGAAGTCGGCGTTACGCTCAAGCGAAATAAGTATGGGCAGGTGATCGGATGCCAATGTTACCATCGGCTGCCAGTTGACGCAGTTTACGAGTTCTGCGCTCACGATTGAGATATCTGGCGAGCTGTGACAGCTTCCTACCATACGTGTGGGGGCGTCTCCGTTTATTGTGCAGAACTCCGTTTCTTCTATATGATCCGCCAACATCTCACCCCTACTGTCCGCCCGCAAGTTTGAATGCCATAGATCATGATGGGCATTGAAATCGCCTAAGATAATGCGATTGTTGCCAGTGAGTAAGGCCCTGATATTAGGGCGGTATCCACTGGGACAACAGGTGGCAGGAGGGATGTAGATGTTGATGATTTCTAGGTTTGCATCGCCTGACCGGACAGATAGGCATTGACGTTCTAAGACATTGTCCCTGCGGTCGATGCCAGGATCAAATATACAATATTGCACAGAGTGGTGTATGATAAACGCGAGACCGCCTCCATTTCCGCTCTCGCGGTCTTTCCTTTGGACATTATACCCAGAGCAGGTGTGCAATGCAGATCTTGCTGTGAGTTTAGTCTCTTGAACCGCAGCAATGCGGATGTTGTGCCGCTTCATGAAGTCGACTATCTCCGTAATCTTCCCAGTTAGTCCATTACATTTTAACTGCAAAATTCTGAAGTGCATAAGGGGAGACGTCGCCACTCTGGGGGTAAGTGACGGGTGACTACGCCTGGGTTGGGGAAGGCCAGGACGCAATTGCTGTTATGGCCCTAGGACTGGGTGTCCTTGGGCAAGGATTGGGGTACCCGGTGTATTTGGGTTTGCGACCTGGCAACATGGCGCAATGAAACCCGTCGGGGGGTTGCTAAGGCGTAGACAACGGGACGCCCTTGGGCGTGAACAGCAAGGAGCCACAAAAGATTTATAAAAGTTACGTGGACGTCGCGTTTTGAGATCAAGCCCAGAACAACCTGTCCGATGCAACCATCCCTTACACAAGACAAACTGAACAGAGTATGACCGTCCTAAACAGATTCTTTTCCGGCAGATGCAGAAAAACCATTTCTCAGGACGGGGGTCAGGAGACGGACCCGGAGTGGGTTCGATACCTTCCCGAAGCAAGAGAATATGGAGCAGTCCCGCTGCAAGGAACTACTGAGAGGATGACAATTTGTGGGAGGGACGCAACAAATTAAATGGGGTTACACTGAAATGACAGTCCTTGGTCGGGAAAAATCCCGAGTCGCTCCGGTACATAGAACCGACTGCCTTGGCCTGTTCGGTATGGAAATGCCGTTTTTTCGCGAGATTCAATCCCTAATGGAATTTGCCAAAAGGCATCTTTCAAATCTAAACTTGAAATGAACTCTGCACGAGGTAGCCTACTTAATATGCACTCAATATGTGGTAACGGATAGGCGTCTTTCACAGTTACCGAATTGAATTTACGACTATCTAAACAAATACGTATTTTTCCAGGTTTTCGCACTAAAACGATTGGAGATGACCATGGGCTGTTCGATTCTTCAATGACAGCTATCATCCGGTAAATTTCCTCACCCATCAATTTTTCAATTGCTGGGGATATCGGATATTGGCGTTTTTTAATAGGTTTAACTTGACCAACATCTATAGCATGCTCTATGAGAGTTGTCCTACCAAGACCTTTCTCCTCAAAAGATGGGAAGCACCGAACTGCTACGCCAAGTTTTTCCATTTGAATGCTAGATAATATATGTAGATTTTCATCTGATTCGGATGAATTTAATTCACTCACTAAGTGTGGATCAATCTCAAACGTTTTCCAAAAATTAATCCCCAAATATATGTCTTGCCTTAAGGATGGAGCTATGTAAAAATCAATTGGAAAAGTTTTACCATGATAAAGGACATCCAATGTAACAATACCAACAACGGATTGCTTTGAACCGTCAGCTGTGCAAAGATTTGTGTCTAATTTCTTAATTTTCAGATTTTGTTCGACTACGATTTTAGCCCATTTTCCTCCCAAGCATCTTATCGACGCTCCTGACTCTAATAAACCCAAGACTTTCTGTCCTAATAACTCTATGGCAGCATATGGTCGTATGTCACCTGGCTTACCCATCGATGTGGCGGATAAGTTTTCGCACTGGGATTTTATATTTTGCCAATAAGACTTAGCTCTAAATGCTGAACGCGGTTGGCAAAAATGTTCTTCATGCTTAGCATTATATTCTTGTAAACGTAAATGTGAAGGACGAAAAGGGTGTATTTTTAAATTCGCTTCATAGTTATCAGTAGTAGTGAGTACATTTGGTTTTTGTTTTATTCGGAAGTTGGATTGGGGTGTCTGCTGGAGTGGTTGGAGACACCTGCTTGAACTACTGCAAAGTCGGTACTCGCAGCCTGATCTGTTTGCTTTACTTCAGATGTCGCCTTTGTAGTAACTGGGGACGAGCAAAGCTGTTTTTCACAGTTTCGAAAAAGTTTTCCCGCCGTCTACAAGCATGTCGTAGGGCCGAAATAGAAGTTATGTCCAAATGGAGCAGCTCTAAACGAATATCTGGAAGTAAGTTATGAATTAAAGTCTCAACTAATTCTTGTTCAGGCATTGCCACTTTTAACCTATCACTCAGTGTCATCACTGCTTCGAAAAATTGTTCAAACGACTCTCCCTGCTTTTGTTTCCGATTTCTTATTCTTTCCTTAATGTCGCAATCGGTACGGACGTCTTTAAAATTACTTTTTAATGCATCACATAAATTAAACCAATCAAGGAAGCGCACTGAATGGTGATACCTCCAATACCAGTTCTTGGCCTTTCCTTCGAAAAGAATATGTGCATTCTGGCAAAGCGCATCGAAATGTCCTCTCAAAGACGTCACAGTCAATGCATTAATTCGGTAGATAGATTCGTTCTCTAAAGAACCGTCAACAGTTAATTTCCAATTTATTATAATTTTAGATATAGCTTCCGGTGTTAAGTTTCGACCGTCTCTATTAACGACGTTATTAATACTAACGTTTGAAATATTTGGGTTTCTTAAATCTTTAGAATTAGCGGCTGGCTCTGCGCCAAAGCGTCTCCTATCTGTTGCAGTATGTAAGTCCGGTATATTTTGTAGTTCAACGGTATCTTGCCTACTCCTTTCATTGATAAGACTAAGGTTTTGTAAGCGTGTTGCTATAGACTGAGATACTAGTTGACTTACAGCCTCTGATATTTCGCGTGTCATATTGACTCGATGACGCAATGTCGTATATTCAATCATTTGTTGAATGCGCCCTAAATCTAGACTGGCTTGGCGATTTTTAACTCTATATTGCCGGTGGTTTCGCCCGCGACGATTATTAGCTGGATAATGCTTCTCCTCCGGGTTGAATCTATTTAGGGTATTATTATTAAAAACTTGTAATCGAGTAACAGGACCTCTACGAACAGCACCCTGTGAAGGAGCTTCATCTATAACCGGCCTGATATCTTGTTCCGAGAAACTTCTCAATGACTGAGAATCGACTGTTCTCCTACATAAAGGACACGATTCATTTCCAGTCAACCAAATTGTAAGACATGACCTATGGAAGCAGTGCATACACAGCGTCGCTACAAAAATGAAATTGGTAGTTGCCTCATTGCAGATGGAACATATGTTTCCAGGGGCAGCAAGATTTGCCAAATTCTCTACGCTATGTCGTACGGACATTTTCCTTTCTTGATATGAACAATACTTTATTAACTCTTGTAAGTGTACGTGAGTGAATGGTTAAATATAAAATAGATAGTATCATACCTGCATTGATTACGCATACTGAACGGACGGGTTTAGAAATGGTGCAAACCGGATATAATTATGTTTTATTATTTCGTATCTAAGCATTAACATGAAACGCTTGAAGATTACGAAAAGCATAAAGCATACTTACTATAAACAATTTATGATAAGCTACTGGTAGAAACTACTACAAACTTAATAAGATCTTTTCCAAATAACTAGGTGCATAAGGGTATTAATAGAAGACATAAATAATTTAGTCAAGTTGGTTAGATGGACGACCAATCGCATCCAAACTAATTCCATCGCTTGCAAATTATCCTGTAGAAAACTACATTTTAGAGGCTCGAAAGCAGATGTTTCGGGCCCCTCGCGAAGGACAGACATCTTGCCGCGATGCGAGGGCTTAGTCGCTGACCACGGGAATATGCCACTCAGTAAGATGCAGGTTCATATGGATCTCCATGACTGCGGTGGCATAGTCCTAGGGTGAGCGATGACCAAGATCTGCCCCCTCCCAATCCAGGGTGTTATACGGCACCGTGCCCATTGGATGGTTTGCAGCCGGGAGGTTAATCTGGCTGTATTTGTACGGAGCCTCTCTGACACCGTGCCGCCTCAGAGAGTAGAAATGGTCTTACCGCGGTAAGGGGCTCTGCGACGGCGGACGACACTTTTCCCCCTTCAATAAGTTGACCCTAAGCTGGCCTCGTCTAGCAAGGGGTCGTACGAACAAGATGAATAAAAAAACAAACAAAATAGAAACTTCGTCCTCCTCCACAGGGAGAAGGCCAACGCCATTGGTATCCATACGCCCTATTGAATTATGGAGGGCTACCAATGCTAAAGGGAAGAGCGACTTGGTGGGGGTCGGCACTAGTATGGCGGCGAAGGGAGTTGCGCTGGCAACGGCGAACCCTGACGCGCCTGCTGTTGCCGGACACCAAACAAGCGCCGGAACGGCAACCATTTTTCGGCTGTGGCAGGGGTCTCTGGACCTGGCCACTCCGAGCAAAGAGAAAACGGGGCCGCAACAGCTACTTTAACCGGGGGAGCGACTGCGTTGGAAACGATGGGTCGGCTCCCCATGGACGACAGTCAATACAGTCTTAGGAGATCTGACGGAGGAAGGCACACGTATGGCGGCGAAGGTAGTTGCGCTGGCAACGGCGAAAACTGACGCGCCTGCTGATGCTGGGCGCCCGTCTGACGCCGGTACGGTGACTGTTCTCCCCACGGCTGTGACAGGGGTCCCACGATCTGGTCACACTGAGCCAAAGGAGAAAGGAGCCATAAAGAAGACATCATCCGGGGGTATGACCGCGAGGGCAACTACGGGTCGGACCCCTTCTCAAGAAGAGTCCCACAAGGGATCGTTCCACAGGAACAAGAGAAGGGCTGCAAAAGTCCTGTCAAGGTATGAGGGCGTTCCGCTGGAAACGTTGCCAGAAAACGCCAGGAATTCGGTGGAAAGGGCGCGAGCTCTACGGCCGAATTTTCGGGGTTCTCTGCCAACAAGCGCAACCCCATATAAGCGTCAAAGGTCCGATGAGGATATTAAACCACCGCCGAAAAGGCACCGGAATCACCCCGCGGTAGCCAAACCCAGCTTTGCCAAGGTAGCCAAGGGCCGGATCCTTATAGGAATCCTGGACCGAGGAAATGACCGTGGTGCAATCCCTAAAGACCAGTGGCCGTACGTCCGGAATGAAATCGGTAACGCCGTTCTCAAAGTGCTGATGGAGTCTCCGGGTAGTCCGCCGCGAGGTTCTGATACAGGATGGTACCAGAGCCAAATCAAGGTACTCGCTTGCGAGGAAGCAAGGTCTCTTGCGCTGTACAAGGCAGCAGCCGACAAGTCTATCCCGGGGCGATTATCGAATTCGTCGACTGGAAGGACATTCCGGCTGGGCCAAGGGCCAGGGCATGGGTTCCAGCAGTTCCAGCAGAACCTGAGAGAATTCTCGGGATGCTGCAACTGATGAACCCGGCTCTCCCAACGCAGGACTGGAGTGTCATCCAAGTCGAGGACGCTGTAGGACCTAGGAGACAGGTCGTGTTAGCCCTGAATAAGGAAGCTCTCGAGCCCCTTAGACGGAGAAAAGGAAGAGTGTTTTACGGCCTCGGCGAGGTCGTAATTCACGTATACCATGGGGACGCACAGCGCGCATCCCTTTCGAGTGCCTCTTTGGACACGGACATTGAGGCACACGAAGTGGAAGCGGAAATCTCCGACGCCGAAAGCCTGGTTTCCGCCACGTCAAATTGCGCAGGGGCTCTGGACAATTTGTCGATGGAAGATGCTCTGCTGGATAACGACGGAGAGGATCCCAACATCACGGTGATGGAGGCAGGGGAGTCTGAGCAAGCTCATGCTGAGGTTGCTCCAGATAAACCTGCACAAAAGTAAGGCAGCCTCGGCTCCTCAGTCGCCTTTCTAAAGGCGACGTCGAAGTGGTCCTTATCCAAGAACTCTGGGTGAACAACTCAAGGATTGGGGGCCATTGGGTTTAAGCTCATCCGAGCTGCAGATGAAGGTAAAGTGAGAACATGCATTTTAGTAAAGTCTGAGCTAAATATCTTTCTCTTACCTAATTATAGCAATGGTGACGTTACAGTGGCCAGCTTGGCAAGCGGAGGCACCCAATTAACGCTAGCCTCCGTTTATATGCCGTACGACGCAGAGGAACCTCCTCCGCAAAAGACGGTAAAGGATCTGGTGGCCGACTCAACCAAAGGCCATCTGCTAATCGGGACAGACGCAAACACCCAGCACGTGCAGTGGGGTAGTTCCGACATTAACACCCGTGGTGAGTCACTTTTTGAGTACCTTTTAACAACTAACCTTTTAGTTTGCAATGTAGGTAATGAACCAACTTTTGTTACTAAAAATCGTAGAGAGGTTATTGACCTCATTATTTGGAGCGAAAGCGTTTTTGGGTGGGTTAAAAAATGGCGTGTTCTTGAGGAACATTCTTATTCAGACCACCGGTATATTGAAGTAATGTTAGAGTTCTTCGTCGATCAGCCCATTGCGAGACGTAACCCACGTAATACAAACTGGGAACTACACAATGAGCTGTTAGCAAGAGAACTACCAGAACTGCCGCCACAAAGCCCCTCATCAACGGAGGAGCTAGAGGGTCTGGTAGAAAGCTTCACATCGGCATTCTCAAATGCCTTAGAACAGGCTTGTCCATTGCCAAAACCACGCGGTAAGCGTAAACCTCACTGGTGGTCCCATGATCTGGACCTAATTCGTAAATCCTGTAGAGAACAGTTTAACAAAGCCAAATTCTTTGATAACGGGTCACAATGGCTAGAATACAAGGACAAACTAAGGACCTACAAAAAAGCCCTGAGACAAGCAAAGAGAACTTCACGGAGAAATTTCTGCACTGGAGCCGAAAGTGTCGTTGACACATCCAGGCTACGGTGCGTGCTTTCTGAGATGCAAACAGCTATTAGCTTTCTGCGGAGACCGAATGGTACCTGGACCAGCACAAAAGGGAAACCCTAGAGCTGCTCCTGGACTCACATTTCCCGGGAAATATGACCAACGCACCGGAAGTACCTGCAGAAAACCAAGCTGTGAATATACCCATCACTGTGGAGAGGGTGAGGTGGGCAGTTAAAAGTTTTAAACCTTTTAAGGATGTTCGACCAGACGGAAATGTCCCCTCAACTTATCTACTCTTTGGAGTTATCAGCCAACTGCCTGCGGCACATCTATACCGCTTGTTTGGCTGTGAACTATATTCCGTGTGCATGCAGGAGCGCCACGGTCATATTCATTTCTAAGGCAGGCAAAGCCTCTCACTACGAGCCGAAGGACTACAGACCAATCAGTCTTTCATCCTTCGTACTCAAGACCCTAGAGAGAATAGTTAGCGATTTTCTCACTACAAGCATTGATAGGAATCTCATTTCGGGCTACCAACACGCGTACACCAATGGTAAATCTGCGGAGTCTGCGCTACACAGCCTAGTCTCTACTATAGAAACATCCTTGTTCGAAAAGGATTATTGTCTTGTGGCCTTCCTAGACATTGAAGGAGCATTCAAAAATATAAGTCCAGACGCCGTTAACAATGCTTTAACTGATCTGGACGAAAATAGACCCCTAGTGGGACTGATTGATCAACTGCTAGGGGAAGGAAAGTGCTTTCCTCACTGGGGAAGGTTGATATAACACGATTTGTCGCAAGGGGCACGCCCCAGGGTGGTGCCCTTTCCCTTTTACTATGGAGCCTATCGGTAAACTCGCTGTTAAGGGATACTAGTTGGGGGAGCGGGAAGGTCGTGGCATATGCTGATGACCTAGCGATTGTCTACAGAGGCAAGTTCCCTCAAGCTTTATGCGACTTGATGCAGGTAGCATTGCGAGAGGTTTCCCTGTGGTCTTCCCGATGTGGACTCAGCGTCAATAAAGTAGAGCTTGTCTTATATACCAAACGATACAAAATAACATCGTTAAACCTACCAGAACTAAATGGGGTGCGCCTAAGCCTGGCAGATAAAGCCAAATTTCTAGACGTAGTTTTAGACAAAAAGCTGAACTGGAAGGACAACGTTATTCAGCGACAAAAGAAAGCGTACATTGCATTATATACGTGCAAAAGAGCCATTGGCAAAAAATGGGGACTCACCCCCAACATATGCAGATGGATTTATACCGCGATTATCAGACCCGTACTGCTGTATGGGTTAGTCGTATGGTGGCCAGCCTTGAACAAGGCGTCAAACCTAAACTTGTTGGGTAAAGTTCACAGATCCAGCATGATAAGCATAAGCGGGTCTCTAAGAACAACGCCTAGCGAAGCTCTTCAGGTCATTCTTGACATCCTTCCATTGGATCTGGCTGGTCATCGAGCAGCGGCAACGTCAGTCCTGCGTCTAAGGGAGTTGTCGTGTTGGAACAACAAGACCACAGGACACTCAAGTATACTAAACAAATACAGTTTTCTTCCTCCTAGCACGGATCGCTGTGCGACCACAACAGTTGCGGAAACCACCTTTAAGATAAACATACCCAGCAGGGATGACTGGACGGAGTCGGATAAGTGCCTTGCTATGAGCAACAGCATTTCCATATACACGGACGGCTCCAAGCTAAACGGTAGAGTTGGAGTTGGAGTATACTCAAGGGACTTTGACCTCCAGCTCTCATTCAGACTACCCGACCACTGCAGTGTATTCCAGGCAGAAGTTGCAGCCATAATGGAAGCCGCAGCTAGGATAGGGACATACAATGTCGGCAAAGACATTTTTATCTTCAGCGACAGCCAAGCTGCCACAAAATCTATGGGCTGCCACTCGTTCAATTCTGAACTAGCACTTAACTGTCGCCGATCTCTTCAAGAGATGGCTCAACTGTACACCTCACATGGGTCCCTGGACATAGGGATATCGAGGGAAACTGTATTGCAGATGAACTCACTAGGCAGGGTACAACCAAACAGGTTCTTTCTGGACAAGAACGCTTAAGTATGCCCCTGTCTACATGCAAGCTAATGCTAAAAGAGCACATCTACCGTCAAGCCGACGAAAGATGGCTACAAACACCGGGGTGTAGAACATCGAAAGAAACCTGGCTTAAATGGGATCCTAAAAGATCCCGTCACGTGTACAACCTAAGAAGGGATACAATTTCCACACTTGGTGGGGCACTAACGGGTCATTGCCTCATAGGTAGGCATGGAGAAAGGTTAGGAGCGCCTTATCGTCGTTGCTGTAGGAGTTGTAAAGAGGATGAGGAGGAGGAAACGGTGGTTCACCTCATTTTCAACTGCTTAGCACTAAGCGGAGCACGGCAGCGCTTTCTGGGAGCTCCATTTCTTGATAATCCGAGTAAGGTTGTGGAGCATGATGTCAAGGACCTGGTAGCTTTCATCAGGTCCTCAAAATCGTTCGAGGAGGAAAGATAACGGTGTTTTTCATGGTATCGCAACGGGCCTAGTACTACTGGCCTAAGTGTGCCCTCGGGCAGCCACCCTAACCTAACCTAACCTAGATGTTTCGGGCTCCACGTTGTTGGGCGCCATTTTTATGTCATAGACCAATACACAGGATGGGGAGCTCGGAGCGGTCGTGCATGCTTGCATTTTCCAGGCTTAGCCAGTTCGGGAATTTCGGGGTACTTGCTCTTTGCACCCTAGCTATGGTACATCTACATAAAATGCACTGCAAACCAATTAGACGTAACGAAACCTATACAAGGTATCTAGCTCCGCATTAAATATGAGGTTCCGCACCTGTTCTCTAGAGTATTTACTCGAACGGACATATGACTAGAACATTTCACAGTATGATACGGACGGACTTGTGAGACAAAGAAAGCAGCAAACAAAAAAATGTAAACATAACCGGACTCTCTGGCGATCTTCCACAGATCGACAAATCTCCATTAATACTGTGGGAGGAAATAATATATACGTAAACAATTATATGTGCGTACGCTTTTCACCGCTGTATAGCTAAATGGTTAGCGCAGCATGCCTAAAGCGAACTGATGATGAAGGCTTAGCACCCTTCGAAATGGATCTATCTGCGCAGCTATGGCAGGTTGTCTGAAAAATTTTCTACTAACTATTCCAAAAACAAAATACAATTTTTCAAATTTAGAAAAATTAAAAAATAGCAATAATTATCATTAGAAAAAAATTATTGTTCTGGCCTTGAGCTCGATTCTAACCTTGAATGATTTATCAATAGACCGATAAAAACAAAAATAATTGTTAATAAACCATGAGCACTTGGGAATGTCAAACAAAGTAATTGACAATAAACAAAAATCCAGCATTATCAGTGATTTGCACCAGATGGCGCAACACTGAATAAATATAGTTGGTAAAAAGGAATAGAAGTAGCAAATTTGCCAGTCAAACAAACCACCGCTGTATAGCTAAATGGTTAGCGCAGGATGCCTAAAGCGTACTGATGATGAAGGCTTAGCACCCTTCGAAATGGATCTATCTGCGCAGCTATGGCAGGTTGTCTGAAAAATTTTCTACTTACTATTCCAAAAACAAAATACAATTTTTCAAATTTAGAAAAATTAAAAAATAACAATAATTATCATTAGAAAAAAATTATTGTTCTGGCCTTGAGCTCGATTCGAACCTTGAATGATTTATCAATAGGCCGATAAAAACAAAAACAATTGTTAATAAACCATGAGCACTTGGGAATGTCAAACAAAGTAATTGACAATAAACAAAAATCCAGCATTATCAGTGATTTGCACCAGATGGCGCAACACTGAATAAATATAGTTGGTAAAAAGGAATAGAAGTAGCAAATTTGCCAGTCAAACAAACCACCGCTGTATAGCTAAATGGTTAGCGCAGCATGCCTAAAGCGTACTGATGATGAAGGCTTAGCACCCTTCGAAATGGATCTATCTGCGCAGCTATGGCAGGTTGTCTGAAAAATTTTCTACTTACTATTCCAAAAACAAAATACAATTTTTCAAATTTAGAAAAATTAAAAAATAACAATAATTATCATTAGAAAAAAATTATTGTTCTGGCCTTGAGCTCGATTCGAACCTTGAATAATTTATCAATAGGCCGATAAAAACAAAAACATTTGTTAATAAACCATGAGCACTTGGGAATGTCAAACAAAGTAATTGACAATAAACAAAAATCCAGCATTATCAGTGATTTACACCAGATGACGCAACACTGAATAAATATAGTTGGTAAAAAGGAATAGAAGTAGCAAATTTGCCAGTCAAACAAACCACCGTTGTATAGCTAAATGGTTAGCGCAGCATGCCTAAAGCGTACTGATGATGAAGGCTTAGCACCCTTCGAAATGGATCTATCTGCGCAGCTATGGCAGGTTGTCTGAAATATTTTCTACTTACTATTCCAAAAACAAAATACAATTTTTCAAATTTAGAAAAATTAAAAAATAACAATAATTATCATTAGAAAAAAATTATTGTTCTGGCCTTGAGCTCGATTCGAACCTTGAATGATTTATCAATAGGCCGATAAAAACAAAAACAATTGTTAATAAACCATGAGCACTTGCGAATGTCAAACAAAGTAATTGACAATAAATAAAAATTTTTTTTTAATTATTTTATTTTCAAGTTTTTAGTCTTTATTTAATTGCCTATTATTTCTCATTCTATTACTTCATTTAGTGACTCATTATTACAAGGACTCTTTTCTTACAATTTGTTACAACCTAAGTCCGCAATACATAATCATTCCAAAGACTTTACTCGACTCTGCGCCACATATGCTTGTCCCTCCTCCAACACCAGAATATTTTGATGTGACTTCTACCGGACTGTATGCAATATTTGTTCCAAATATGAGCTAAATGGGGCATCATAGGTCGCTTTATATTCATGTATGTATTATGTGTTCCAAATTTGTACCAAATCGATCCACAAATACGATTTTTGTGAACATCTCGATCCTTGCGCCACCTAGTGGCGATTTTTTTAATAGGTCGCTTTCTATTTTTGTATGTATTGCGTGTTCCAAACATGGGTAAATCGGACCACAAACACGATTTTTGTGAATATCTCGATCCTTGCGCTACCTAGCGGCGATTTTTCATAGGTCGCTTTCTATTCTTGTATGTATTATGTGTTCCAAATATGAGCCAAATCGGGCCGCAAATACGATTTTTGTGAATATCTCGATCCATGCGCCACCTAGCGGCGATATTTTTTTCATAGGTCGATTTCTATTCTTTATGTATTATGTGTTCCAAATATGAGCCAAATCGGACCACAAGTACGATTTTTTCGAATATCTCGATCCTTCTTTCTTGTTATTGCATTGTCATCGTGTTCTGAACTATATTCCAAGTTTCAAGCTTGTAGCTTATCGGGAAGTTACTTAAATTTCAATTACAAAATTCGTTCACAACGGCCGTGCGGCCTGCCTGTCAAGTCAAGCTAAATAAAACCGTTAAAAAACCAATTTTCGCAAAAGCATTATCAATGAACAATTGCAGCAACAGGAAAAACTATAGTAAACCCAAAATAGGCATATATGTATGAAACATTATGAATGAGCGAATTTAGCAAAGTACAACAACATCGCTAATAAGAAGATTCCTCTTTGCTACTAGACATTCATTGTTACAAACTTAATATTGAGATATGTAAATATGTACATATGTGTGTAGTTAAGTTAAATTAGAAGCAGTTATCAATGATAATAAATTTTTACTCACATTACTTTAAGAGGGTGTTCCAACGATGTTTGCGCAAACGGCAGGAAGTGTTGTTGATACCGAAATGAAAATATGCACTATCTTATAAACTAATTACTTTAAGTTATTTTGCGAGCATAAAAAAATGTTATTTTTTGATCAATCTTTTTTTTGTTTTCTTTTCGTCTTTTTGATTTTAAAGAGATTTAAAACAAAAAGCAGAAAATTAGTTATAATGGTAAGTTTTAACTGAGTAGATACTATATATGCATACATATATACACACATGTGAATGCGTATATGCTTATATATGAAAGTTCTTGATTTTTTTTTTGATTTGTCTTCTTTGAAGTAACATATCAAATATTGTTCTTATCAAAAGTAAGTAGGTTTGACCTAAGAGTTTATAATTCATCAATAATTTTTTTTCTTTTGTTCTTTTCTCCTTATACATACATATTCATAGATGAAAAAATATATATGCAGGTAAATGGAGATATGCAAAAATTATTGAACGAATCCCTAAACCTGACTCTACTCTATATGTTTAGGACGGAGGTTTCGCCACTGATGTTTAGGATTCCCCCTTTTTTCTTTCAACGATTTTTAGGAACCAAACCACACTTTAGCTCGGAAAAAAGGCGAAGCTTGGATGCGCTGACAAGTTGTGTTCACCGGCAGATTTTGGTTTCTCTGAATTATGTAAATCCCACGTGTCACTCCAACAATCTTCGTGGTTGAATTGAGTTATTCTGGGCGTGCTCAGTGTTTGCATTGGATGATTCTGAGTAGCCTTGGGAAGCGTTCTAATAGGAATGAGTACTAAATGAATTTGTTCGATCATTTAACCTAATTTATGTGGGCTTACCCGAAAATAACAATTTGTCCACTTTTCATGAAATAATGTAAATTATCTTGTTATGGTCGCAAGAACACGCAGTCCTCCAGCTGGTTCTTCAGGCACGTGGGCCAAATGTGTTCCACTCACCTTGGTACTCAGGGATTAAATTTTGTCTCTGTTCCGACGAAATTAACTTTTTTCCCGTCGAACGAAAACAATAGCGCACTATACGTGTTAGACCCCGATATAAACAAAACTGGATTCAGGTAAAATTCTTCGATTTCTTATTCTTTAAAATTATATATATATACAAATGCAGGTATATATTCACTTTTTAATTTATTACCAACCATGTGGTTCACTACCGCTCGCAAAATTAAATGGCGGAGGAAATGATCGTGATAAATGAAAAAGGTTTATTTTGGTATTCATGCCAGTGTTGTATAGCGAAAAAAAATCAATTGTTTAAGATACCTTATGACTGCTGTTCGTGTTGAGATTTTATTTAGGTACGTAAACAAAATGATTACACTAGTTACGTTATCAAGGCAAAGTACAAAGGTACTCAATTTTTGCTGAGGTTTTAATAATAAGAAATTCTCCGTCAGCCATCACAATTGGCACAGAGGCAATCGAAATATTTAATACTTTCTACCTTGAAGATGAAACAAAAAATAATATCAGGAGGTTACAAGAGGTTTTTGTAAGCCAAAAAACAACGAAGTCTACGAAAGTTTTGTGTTTCATAATCGCAGCCAAACACAAGGCGAGCAACTTGACAATTTCTTAATGGATCTGAAAAAAGTTGTACGAAGATTAGGTACAAATGACAAGAGATTGCAGAAAAAAGTTGCTGGACACACGTGACTTAACATCGGACATGGCTGTGGACTTAGCACGTTCTGCAGAGATATCAAATCAAGAGGTGGCACGCATGCAAGGCAACAGTGAGTTAGTAGATTCAATACATAAGAATCGGGGTAAGAGTGAAGTTAAAACTACTGTCAACGAAGCACAAAGAAGTGAAGCAATCAAGAACAAGTAAATTAAAAAGAGCAACATAGACTGTAAGTTTTGTGGTAGATTACACCATTAAGAACTCAGAGTACTCGCCAACGCAGTTATTAATGGGTAGGCAAACAAGAACCTTAGTTTCAGGGAGCGACAAGTTTTATAAAAACACAGAAGTTACCAAGAAAATAAAACCGGTTTTAAACAATAACAATTTAAGTAACAAAAAATATCACGATAAATTGTCAATTGAGAAAAATGATTTCGAAAAGGGAGATAAAGTATTGTTAAAAGAAGGAAGAATTTGGATACCCTCGAAAATTGTAGAAAAGCATTCCACTCCACGTTCTTACATAGTTCAAAGGGATGATGGAAAGTCTTATCGTGGAAATTCCTTTTTTTTTAAGAAATCGTAAATGAATATATTTGAAATGTAAACATACTTGTATTTGGTAATATTCGATGACATTGAATCTATACAAAGCAATTGTAAACAAGCTATGTAAACATATTATTAGTTAAAAGTTCTTTATTAATATTATCCAATGAAATTGAATGAATGCAATACAACAATGTACTAATCATTAAAATTAAAAAGGGGAGATGTAGTAATACTTTTTATACACATTTTAAAGTTGCAGTAAAACAGTATAACCCTGTTTTGATAACTAACTAAAGTAATGTATATGTATATGATTGTATGTGTAAACTGCATTTCTCATACTCTCATCACACCGAATGATCAAAATAAAAGACACGTTCAGCGCAGTCAATAAATAACCAGAAACCAGACAAGGTGAAGTTTCATTACAGCTCATATCAATTGCATACATATCAGCGAATCTTGACAAAGCCCAGAAAAACTATAGTGTGGCAGAGCTGGAGTGTTACGCCGCAGTTCTGAGCGTGAAAAGATTTAGACCTTACGTGGAGGATTGGCCCTTTGCTATAATGACAGATCATGCGAGCTTAAAATGGCTTGTGAACCAAAAATATCTTGCTGGACGACTGGATGGAGTTTAAAACGACAAAGTTTCGATTTTATACAAGACAAACGACAACAACAGATCAAAACGAAAATCGACACTGAAGATGACACAACGCCGAAACCGGGTTCTCTCGAAAAATTGTTCAAATATACATCATTTATCCACTCTGTCGGAAAATCAACAAAATAAAATAAGTCAGTTAATGTTTGTGAGGCTTTTAACTTGAACACGAGCGGACTACTAACAGTTTACAAGCGACGCCTACTAAAAATACATACAACAATTATTATTAGGCCTGGAAGCACTGCGACCTTTGTGTAGATCTATCTTTCAGTGTAATTTTGTATGTGAAGGCTTTTAATGTATTTACCTCTTCAGGCTTTTTAATCCATATCACATAGGGATTAAGAGTCACACCACCTAGATGGGAGAGCCTCTGCCTTGCCAGAGCGACGCACTCGCAGATATTGTGAACCGGCATTTAATCCTCCAGCTCACTGAAACAACAAACCTGAGTATCGGATACATTTAACTTACTTAGGTAATATCGTAGACCACCGTGTCCTGTATAGTACCCAGTGAGAGTTCGTAGGACCTCCCTGCTTAGATTAATGAGTTACGCTGATACTTTCGTTGTCGGAAGTAAAAACAGTTGGCCCGTCTTTTCCCTGGGCAGTTAATCCAGTGACATCTTCTCTACGAGTTTTTTCCGAGTTTCTTATGGTTTCCCTGGTGTTTGCTTTTGTGAGTCCTCAAAGGCGAGCATTTGGTTCAACAATCAATGCCTGGAATTGAATGATACACCAAAATTTGCTTAAATAACTATAAAGTTAAATACCAAATCAAGCAGGTGAACAGTGTGAAAAGCGGAAAGAGACTTTTCAAAATATGAGCTGGACAGCTTATATTCAAAAAAAGATGAGATAAATGCTGAATTACTATGTAACCAATTAAGATTGGCAGAACAACTATCACGACTGAATTAGTGGAATGCTTCGACCTCATAAAGATGGAAGACGATCAGGAACTACAACAGAAACAGGTCGCTCGAAAGGGTCTGAAGCGCAATATCATGGACCAAAATAAAATAAGAAAAAAGGAGCAGGCGATTGTAGATGCGGAGATCGCAATATCATTGATACCACAGGAGGAACAGGAGCACGCAAGACACATATGCAGAGAAATAATAAAGGAGGAGGTGAAAGCACAGGAAGGACAAAAAGGTAATGCAGAAGATAAAACAATAAAGGATCTACAGCATACACTTGTCACAACGAAAGCAGAGAAAGGAAACACCACTGTGCAAATCAAAAAACAGGAATATATAACAAAACCGAACAACCCATAGAGGAAATGAAATTTCGTAGAATAAGAGAGAATCCCACGGACGAATACTAGAAAGTAATCAAAGTTGCTACAAAAAATGGAAAAAATTTAGTCGATTCTAACATGGCACATAGAATGGTCCAAATGAACCCTTCGAATCCTCCACTGATTTCGCTACCAAAAATCCAGAAGCCAGACACTCCAATGAGGCCCATCATTAATTTTAAATCGGCATCATGTTACAAACTATTCAAATATTTAACAAGTAAGGAAGTCTAAGTTCGGGTGAAACCGAACATTACATACCCAGCTGTACACTTGAAATGCTGTTGTTGTTTGTTTTATGTGCTTAATAGTGTTACAAGGCTGCGCAATAATACATATGCATATGGTTCTATTCTGAACTAATTTTTATTCGAGTTATGGCTCCCGAAACAGAAAATTGCTTAGTAATAAAATGGGCGGTGCCACGCCCATTTTTTAAATGTTGAAATCGTTCCTATTTATTTTTATAAATCCACTTGGGAAATGAAATACCAATGATAAAAAGCTCTTTTTGCAAAGATATAGCTTATTTTATTCGTCCACGACCCTTTTAAAAATCTTTTATATAAAAGGTCCTTAACTGATTTCGTTAATTTTTCTTCAAAGCATTCATCATAGTAAAGGCTATCTCTCTGCCGAATTTTGTTACAATATGTTTAACGATTTTTGATTTATGAATAATAATATTTGTAAAATTGATTTTATCACAAGTGGGCGGTGCCACGCCCATTTAAAAAATCGTTTTTTAATCTTTATCGAGAGTCTCAATATCAGCCTACACGTCAAATTTTAACATTTTAAGCATATTATTTAACAAATAATCAAGATTTTTGCATTTTCCAAAATGTTATATATATAAAGTGGGCGTGGTTATCATCCGATTCCGCTCATTTTCAATACCAATCTATTCTGGGTCCAGGTAAGCTCGTGTACCAAACGTGGTGAAGATATCTCAATATTTACTTAAGTTATCGTGTTAACGGGCAGACGGACGGATGGACATGACTCAATACAATTTTTTTTTTCGATACTGATGATTTTGATATATGGAAGTCTATATCTATCTCGATTCCTTTATACCTGTACGACCAACCGTTATCCAATCAAAGTTAACATACTCTGTGTGCAAAGGACGCTGAGTATAAAAACGTTGTTTTTACGGGTTGTTATCTTTAATACATTTCTGTTTATTTTTTTTCCTTTTAATTGAGACTTGTCAGGCGCTGACATTTTCACTGTAAGAGAAGTAGACTCAGAATTTTTCAATCTATTAAATAAATATGGACTAGAAGAGTATTGTTTGTCTTTAACAAATGCCAAAATAAATATTGTAACGAATTTAGTGAAATTCCGCCTATTTGCAACCTTCTGCTTACGTTCGTATCGCTAAACTGTTGAATAAAACACTCCAATATTCAATAATGTAAAATGGTCTTTACTAGACCACTTTGAAAGTTTTTTACAATAACACCTATACTTGAAAACCAATTGCGTGTTTAAATCAAACTGTATACTGACTACTCAGCTTTCGCTGCTTTTATACTCTCTGTTGTCTCGTCCACCCATTTCTCCTAAGGACTAGTAATTTCTCGAAATTCATCTTTGGTTACCAGCCATATATGTAGATGTATTTGTAGTTTATAGTCTTTCGCATAGCTATAAGCGTGTGAATATGTTAGTACTACTTCGGCTGATGATTACCTCTGTGTGTGAGTTATCTCTTCGTTGCCTTGTATGTATTTGTTAAATGATGATTAATGAGTTTCTGCAGCTTGCTTTTATGTTTTTGTTTTTGTGCATTTGTTTAGCGATGTGAAGATTCGCCACACTGCCCTCCACCTCATTGATCCGTTTTACAACATTGTATGGGCCTTCCCAATTACACTGCAATTTCGGGGACAAAGTTTTTTACCGTTGTGGGTTGTATAACAGCATCAAATCTTCTTCCCGAAAACCTTCCGAATTAATTGCTTTATCGTATCTGGCTTTCATCTTTTCACTCATAATCTTCGTTCGCTGCCTTACGAGATCGTGTACTTCTCTCATCTCTTCTTCCAAGACACCAATGGATTTCTTGGTATTTCTCTTCGCATCGGCAACTATCCCAAACTTCAAGTCAGCTGGCAGTCGAGGGTCATTGCCAAAAATTACCTTTGGGGGAGTTTGGCCCGTTATTTCATGCCATGCCGATCGGTAAGCCATTAAGAATAATGATATGTGTGTTTCCCACTCTTTATAGTACTTGTCGACTACTTTTCTTAAGTGCTCCTCCAAGGTTCTATTGAATCGTTCCACCATAAAATCGGACTGAGGATGCAATACAGTTGTCCGTGTTTTTCGAATGCCCAATTTCGTACACATTTCTTGAAACACCGCTGATTCGAAATTCCTGCCTTGGTCAGAATGTAGCTCCATTGGTACACCATACCTTGCAACCCAATCGTTTGTAACCACTTCTGCTACTGTTTCTGCTTCTTGATTTGGGATTGGGTATACCTCTGGTCATTTACTGAAATAATCCATAACCACCAGTACGTATTTGTTTCCGCGGTTGCTAGTAGGAAATGTACTTGCGACATCCATGGCGATCCTTTCAAATGGTGCACCTGAAATATACTGCTTCATCTGGCCATGACTTCGGGTTTTGGACCCTTTCGCTCTGCTGCAAACCTCGCAGTTGGCAATCCACTCAGTGACCGACTGACGGCAACCAACTCAATAGAAAGTCTGCCTAATCTTCTCGAGCGTCTTCGTAATTCCATGATGACCTCCACTTGGACCGTTATGTAGCTCACTGAGAACGTCGGTAATCCTTTTCCTTGGAACAACTATCAGTTTCCTCTTACTTTGACCTCCTCACTCTCCCATACTCGATGACGGCAACCGGATATCAATTCTTAACTGTTCCACTGTACCCAATATGACTTCGAAATGGGACTCTCTGCTGACATCTCCTCTCTGTTTGGTCTTTCGTTTCGTTCGAGCCCTTGCGTAACATGTGACAGATCTGTACCTTCTAGCTGAAACTTCCTTAGTTGTTACTTGTTCCATTCATCCGTACATGTTATAGTCATTAGCCGGACATCTATAATGTCTTCTTTAGCCTCGGACTTTGAACAGTGCTTGCATTCCAAACTAATGGTCTTCGTGACATTCCATCAGCATTTCCATGGGTACTACCTTTTCGATGCTCAATGGAAAAGTCATAGCTTTGTAGTCGCTCGATCCACCGTGCCAATTGTCCTTCTGGATTACGGAACTGCAAGAGCCATTATAACGCTGCGTGAAATGTCTTGACGCGGAAATTCTGCCGTAGAGGTACTTGTGAAAATGTTTAATGCCCTCTATCAATGCCAACAGCTCTCTCCGTGTAACGCAATAGTTCCTTTCTGGTGTTCCAACTGATCGGCTGTAATAGGCAACTACCTTCTCCTATCCATCGACCAGTTGTGACAAAACGCCTCCTATAGCATATCCCCTCCTGGAATCGGATATGACAACATTGGGGCAGAGCACAAACGCTCTTTCAATGTTTGGAAAGCCACTTCGTGCTCCTTCTTCCATTCAAAAGCTTTATTTTTTCTTGTAAGCTCGTGGAGGCTATGTGCTACGCTGGCAAAATTTGGTACAAACTGGCGGTAATATGTGCACAGCCCAAGGAAACTTCTTAATTCATGCAAGTTCTGTGGTCTTGACCAATCCTTTACAGCTTCTATCTGTTTAGTCGCAGTGCAGATGTTCTCTGTCGTTACCTTGCGACCCAAACAATTTACTTCCTATTTAAACAGCGAACACTTTTTGGGACCTAGTTTCAGACCAGCGCGAGTTTTTCTCTGGAAAACTTCCTCCAAGTTCTTAAGATGTTCATCAAAGTTCTTGCCCAATACGATGATGTCGTCCAGGTACAGTAAGCATGTTTTCCAATGTAGTCCTTTCAGTACCTGGTCCAAGGGTCTCTAAAAAGTAGCTGTTGCATTACAAAGTCCAAAAGGCATGACTGTTAATTGCCGGCACTGAAGGCTGTTTTCTCTTTGTCTTCCTCAACTTGCCAGTAGCCGCTTTTCAAGTCCAGTGTGGGAAACCATTTCGCACCAGATAGCGAGTCCAGAGTATCGTAAATTCTTGGCAATGGATAGCTATCCTTTTTCGTAACGTCGTCCAACTTGCGGTAGTCCACGCAAAACCTCATTTTTCCATACTTCTTCTTCACAAGAACCACCGGTGAGCTCCATGGATGGTTCGATGACGCCACTGTCGCTCATTTCTTGTACGATTTGATTCACAACTTCCCGCTTCGCCAGTGGAACACTACGAGGAGCTTGACGGATCGGCCTGGTTTGTAGCCATCTTGGTCAAATATGTTCACGTACTTTAGAAGCTGTTGTTTTGCCTTACTCTGATAGGCTTCCTCTAGCCCCTCCATCCAGGCCGTGATATCATTTGAATGATCAGTGTTACTAGTTGAAACGTGTTGCTGGAGCTGTTCACAGTTAATAACTGCTTCAGCCTCCTGGAATCTTCCCAGAATAGCTCCTTCGGTCAGTTTGAGTTGGGACTTGAACTCATTGAGTACTCTTACCGGAATACGTCCATCTTGTTTTGTCATAGCCAGGGTTTTTCCTAAAAGGGATCGGATATGCAAACATTGGGGCAGTGCACAAACGCTCTTGCAATGTATGGAAAGCCACTCTTGTTCCTTCTTCCATTCAAAAGCTTTATTTTTCTTGTAAGCTCGTGGAGGCTATGTGCTACGCTGGCAAAGTTTGGTACAAGCCGGCGGTAATAACGCACAGCCCAAGGAAACTTCTTAATTCATGCAAGTTCTGTGGTCTTGGCCAATCCTTTACACCTTCGATCTTTTCAGTCGCAGTGCAGGTGTCCTCTGTCGTTACCTTGTGACCCTAATAATTTAATTCCGTTTTAAACAGCGAACACTTTTTGGGACTTAGTTTCAGACCAGCGCCAGCTATTGTCTGGAAAACTTCCTCCAAGTTCATCAAAGTTCTTTCCCAATACGATAATGTCGTCCAGGTACACGAAGCGTGTTTTCCAATGTAGTCCTTTCAGTACCTGGTCCAAGAGTCTCTCAAAAGTAGCTGGTGCATTACAAATTCCAAAAGCACCACTGTAAATTGCCAAAGACCATTCTGCTTGCTGCTTCAACAACCCACAATTTGTTTGTCCCACAATCTCAATCAACCTTTGCCCAGATGACTGCTTCGGATTTGGGTGGTATTTGCTGACTCTCTTCCACCAGCACTCGTTTACTGCTGTAGCCTCTCTCGTAGCCGAAATTAAGTGGTACATCCATATTCTTATATCGCATCGTCTTGCTTTGCATATCGATCTTGATGCCTTGGTCGATTAAGAAGTCCACTCCAATTATGATTTCATCAACAATCTCTGCCGCTATAAAATTGTGTACTACCGTGACTTTCCCAATTGCGACTTCACATACTACTTCTCCTAGAACCGTGGTGTCTTCTCCAGTGGCTGTACGCAATCTTGCTCCATGCAATGGTCTTATCTTCTTGTTGACTAAATCCGCTCGAATGATTGAATGAGATGCACCCGTATCTACAGTCAGTAAACGTTCCTTTCCATCCACATGTCCTCCGACAGTAAGATTGCTTGAGCTCTTCTAATTTGCGAGATAGAGATTATGTGGCATTCAATTGCGGGAGCCAGCTGTCGCCCCTTGCGGCTGACTCGCTTTAGTTTAACGATTGAGTAGATTTGGTCATCTCCTTCAGCCCTGCGTTTACGACCACCCACATTGTTTGAACTATTAGGGTTGGTACTGCAATAACGTGCATTATGCCCTGGCTTTCCACATTTAAAGCATTTGACGGCACCATCGTTTTTCTGCTGCGTTCCTTTTAATGCTTCCAAAATTGTGTCTATCCAGTCTGGCCTTTCCACTTCCACGCGATGAGCTTTGTAAGCGGGCTTACTCAAAAGTAGGGCTGTTTCCTGAGTCAGTGCATGCGATACCGTTTCAGAAAATGTTAGTTTTGGATTCGCATATGTAGCTCGTTTCGTTTCCACGTCTCGTATGCCATTTATAAAACGCTGACTTTACCCTTTCAGTGTATTCCACGGGTGTGTCTGCATTTGCGAGATGAGCCAATCTTTCAACATCCGACGCAAATTCCTGCAAAGTCTTATTCGCCTTTTGGTAACGGTTTTACAACTTAATTTGTTATATCTGTTTCCTGTGTTCGCTTCCTTATCGCCTCTCTAGAGAGGCTCATCAATATTTCATAGTTGTTCCGTTCGTACTCTGGAATTGTCTGCAAGATTTCAGCTGCAGGCCCTTTCGATGCCACGAACAGTGCACCAAATTTATCTTCAGCATTCCCGTTGTTCACTGCTGTGGGCTTTTCAAACTGTACCTTAAAGAGCTGGAAAGGAACAGAAGCGTCAAAAGATGGAGTTTTTACCTTCACTTACCTTACCTTATTCGCTGAAGTAGCCGGACGGTTAAGTTGCAACTCCTGAATACGTCCTCTCAAAGCATCCACCTCGGCCTCGATTTTTTCCTCAAACTGCATTATTTTCTCGTCCATACGCGCTTCCAGTTGTGCAGAGATTTGCGATGATACCTGTGCTGAAATTTGTGCCGACATTTGGGATGTTCGTGTGTCTTCTCCTTCAATTATAGATATTATTTCTGACGACATCTCTGAGATACGTGTCTCCTGTCATTCCAGTTGGGATGCCATATATGTCTTCTGCTCCGCCAGTTGGGATGCCATATATGTCTTCTGCTCTTCCAGTTGTGATGACGTATTTGGTGTTGTTGTTGTTGTAGTGCTTCGCCCCATCCAATAGGTCTGACCAATCACAAATTTTCATCAATGTCCTCTAACGGGAGTTCGAGGAAATCTGCTGAGAGAGGTGTTAGAGGCGTTGGTTCCACATTACAATTAAAGAGATGGTTTGTGTCATGTGGGGACACGTTATTAGCAGGGCATACAATTTGTATGTCGGGGTGATTTTGGATAGGTAAGAGTTTAACCTGTTACAGTATCCAGATCGAAGTTGGGCTAGAGTGACTCGCGTTTCCCTAGGGAGTGTGTGTTCCTCTTCCGCAAGTTTAGTGTATTGCTCTTTGAGTACTGTATTCACCGGGCAGTTCCTGACATAGAGGTCCGACGCCTGTTTATGGAGTTCACCAAGCACCTGCTTATGTTTTTGACTTCATACGGCTGTGTTCTCAGGTGCCGTATTTCCTCATAGTGCTTACGGAGGTGACTCCTTAAGCCCCTGGGCGGTGTTGGCTCATCAATCAGATGTCTGTTGGGATGCCCAGGTTTCTGGATATTCTACAGAAACTGTTTGGTTAGCATTTCATTTCTTTCCCTTATTGGGAGTATTCTCGCCTCATCATATAGAAGGTGTTCTGGGGACATAAGGAGACATCCCGTGGCAGTTTTGTAGGCAGTATTTTGGCAGGCCTGCAACTTCTTCCAGTGGGTAATCTTTAGGCTTGGCGACCATATCGGGGGCACGTAGCATGAAATGGGCTGGCCAATTGCTTTGTAAGTGGATATTTGTGGATATTTTTGAAGACATTTCTGTTATGCATGCTTCCTGTGCTTCCATCTTGGATGTTATACGGGTCTCCTGTGATTCCAGTTGGGATGCTATACTTGTCTTCTGGTTTTCCAGTTGAGATGACATTTCGTTTGATATTTGTGACGATATTTGCTTCAACACTGCTAGTATCGCGTTAGTGTTAACACTTGCCAATGGATTGGGAGTCCCTATCTTCACCTCAATTTTAATCGCTGACTCTTCCACATCAGGATAAAGGAAATACTCCTCCACATTAATTCTTCCAACTCCATTACCTCTCGTAGCCGTGCTTGAAGTTCGGTGGTATTGCCGTTTGTATTCAGTCCACGGTTCTCCAGCTCCTTCTTCAGTTGCCGGATCCTTAATTCACTTAACTTTGCCATGTTTTAATACTCTCTGTTGTCTCGTCCACCCATTTCTCCTAAGGACTAGTAATTTCTCGAAATTCACCTTTGGTTACCAGCCATATATGTAGATGTATTTGCAGTTTATAGTCTTTCGCATAGCTATAAGCGTGTGAATATGTTAGTACTACTTCGGCTGATGATTACCTCTGTGTGTGAGTTATTTTTTCGTTGCCTTGTATGTATTTGTTAAATGATGATTAATGTGTTTCTGCAGCTTGCTTTTATGTTTTTGTTGTTGTGCATTTGTTTAGCGATGTGAAGATTCGCCACACTGCCCTCCACCTAAGTGGGATCGTCCTGATCAGACAAATTTCTTGGTATAAACGCTGCAGCCTTTCCAAATGAACCATTTTCATTTTGGTTCGTGGTTTTCCAATGGTTTGTATGCGGTAAACTTCATCATTGATCCGTTTTACAACATTGTATGGGCCTTCCCAATTACACTGCAATTTCGGGGACAAAGTTTTTTACCGTTGTGGGTTGTATAACAGCATCAAATCTTCTTCCCGAAAACCTTCCGAATTAATTGCTTTATCGTATCTGGCTTTCATCTTTTCACTCATAATCTTCGTTCGCTGCCTTACGAGATCGTGTATTTCTCTCATCTCTTCTTCCAAGACACCAATGGATTTCATGGTATTTCTCTTCGCATCGGCAACTATCCCAAACTTCAAATCAGCTGGCAGTCGAGGGTCATTGCCAAAAATTACCTTTGGGGGAGTTTGGCCCGTTATTTCATGCACTGCCGATCGGTAAGCCATTAAGAATAATGATATGTGTGTTTCCCACTCTTTATAGTACTTGTCGACTACTTTTCTTAAGTGCTCCTCCAAGGTTCTATTGAATCGTTCCACCATAAAATCGGACTGAGGATGCAATACAGTTGTCCGTGTTTTTCGAATGCCCAATTTCGTACACATTTCTTGAAACACCGCTGATTCGAAATTCCTGCCTTGGTCAGAATGTAGCTCCATTGGTACACCATACCTTGCAACCCAATCGTTTGTAACCACTTCTGCTACTGCTTCTGCTTCTTGATTTGGGATTGGGTATACCTCTGGTCATTTACTGAAATAATCCATAACCACCAGTACGTATTTGTTTCCGCGGTTGCTAGTAGGAAATGTACCTGCGGCATCCATGGCGATCTTTTCAAATGGTGCACCTGAAATATACTGCTTCATCTGGCCATGACTTCGGGTTTAGGACCCTTTCGCTCTGCTTCAAACCTCGCAGTTGGCAATCCACTCAGTGACCGACTGACGCAACCAGCTCAATAGAAACTCTGCCTAATCTTCTCGAGCGTCTTCGTAATTCCAAGATGACCTCCACTTGGACCGTTATGTAGCTCACTGAAAACGTCGGTAATCCTTTTCCTTGGAACAACTATCAGTTTCCTCTTACTTTGACCTCCTCACTCTCCCATACTCGATGACGGCAACCGGATATCAATTCTTAACTGTTCCACTGTACCCAATATGACTTCGAAATGGGACTTTCTGCTGACATCTCCTCTCTGTTTGGTCTTTCGTTTCGTTCGAGCCCTTGCGTAACATGTGACAGATCTGTACCTTCTAGCTGACACTTCCTTAGTTGTTACTTGTTCCATTCATCCGTACATGTTATAGTCATTAGCCGGACATCTATAATGTCTTCTTTAGCTTCGGACTTTGAACAGTGCTTGCATTCCAAACTAATGGTCTTCGTGACATTCCATCAGCATTTCCATGGGTACTACCTTTTCGATGCTCAATGGAAAAGTCATAGCTTTGTAGTCGCTCGATCCACCGTGCCAATTGTCCTTCTGGACTACGGAACAGCAAGAGCCATTATAACGCTGCGTGAAATGTCCTGACGCAGAAATTCTGCCGTAGAGGTACTTGTGAAAATGTTTAATGCCCTCTATCAATGCCAACAGCTCTCTCCGTGTAACGCAATAGTTACTTTCTGGTGTTCCAACTGATCGGCTGTAATAGGCAACTACCTTCTCCTATCCATCGACCAGTTGTGACAAAACGCCTCCTATAGCATATCCCCTCCTGGAATCGGATATGACAACATTGGGGCAGAGCACAAACGCTCTTTCAATGTTTGGAAAGCCACTTCTTGCTCCTTCTTCCATTCAAAAGCTTTATTTTTTCTTGTAAGCTCGTGGAGGCTATGTGCTACGCTGGCAAAATTTGGTACAAACTGGCGGTAATATGTGCACAGCCCAAGGAAACTTCTTAATTCATGCAAGTTCTGTGGTCTTGGCCAATCCTTTACAGCTTCTATCTGTTTAGTCGCAGTGCAGATGTTCTCTGTCGTTACCTTGCGACCCAAACAATTTACTTCCTATTTAAACAGCGAACACTTTTTGGGACCTAGTTTCAGACCAGCGCGAGTTATTCTCTGGAAAACTTCCTCCAAGTTCTTAAGATGTTCATCAAAGTTCTTGCCCAATACGATGATGTCGTCCAGGTACAGTAAGCATGTTTTCCAATGTAGTCCTTTCAGTACCTGGTCCAAGGGTCTCTAAAAAGTAGCTGTTGCATTACAAAGTCCAAAAGGCATTACTGTTAATTGCCGACACTGAAGGCTGTTTTCTCTTTGTCTTCCTCAACCTGCCAGTAGCCGCTTTTCAAGTCCAGTGTGGCAAACCATTTCGTACCAGATAGCGAGTCCAGAGTATCGTAAATTCTTGGCAATGGATAGCTATCCTTTTTCGTAACGTCGTTCAACTTGCGGTAGTCCACGCAAAACCTCATTTTTCCATCCTTCTTCTTCACAAGAACCACCGGTGAGCTCCATGGAGTAGCTGATGGTTCGATGACGCCACTGTCGCTCATTTCTTGTACGATTTGATTCACAACTTCCCGCTTCGCCAGTGGAACACTACGAGGAGCTTGACGGATCGGCCTGGTTTGGAGCCATCTTGGTCAAATATGTTCACGTACTTTAGAAGCTGTTGTTTTGCCTTACTCTGATAGGCTCCCTCTAGCCCCTCCATCCAGGCCGTGATATCATTTGAATGATCAGTATTACTAGTTGAAACGTGTTGCTGGAGCTGTTCACAGTTAATAACTACTTCAGCCTCCTGGAATCTTCCCAGAATAGCTCCTTTGGTCAGTTTGAGTTGGGACTTGAACTCATTGAGTACTCTTACCGGAATACGTCCATCTTGTTTTGTCATAGCCAGGGTTTTTCCTAAAAGGGATCGGATATGCAAACATTGGGGCAGTGCACAAACGCTCTTGCAATGTTTGGAAAGCCACTTCTTGTTCCTTCTTCCTTTCAAAAGCTTAATTTTTCTTGTAAGCTCGTGGAGGCTATGTGCTACGCTGGCAAAGTTTGGTACAAGCCGGCGGTAATATTGCACAGCCCAAGGAAACTTCTTAATTCATGCAAGTTCTGTGGTCTTGGCCAATCCTTTACACCTTCGATCTTTTCAGTCGCAGTGCAGGTGTCCTCTGTCGTTACCTTGTGACCCTAATAATTTAATTCCGTTTTAAACAGCGAACACTTTTTGGGACTTAGTTTCAGACCAGCGCCAGCTATTGTCTGGAAAACTTCCTCCAAGTTCATCAAAGTTCTTTCCCGATACGATAATGTCGTCCAGGTACACGAAGCGTGTTTTCCAATGTAGTCCTTTCAGTACCTGGTCCAACAGTCTCTCAAAAGTAGCTGGTGCATTACTAAGTCCAAAAGCACCACTTTAAATTGCCAAAGACCATTCAACAGAAGCGTCAAAAGATGGAGTTTTTACCTTCACTTACCTTACCTTATTCGCTGAAGTAGCCGGACGATTAAGTTGCAACTCCTGAATACGTCCTCTCAAAGCATCCACCTCGGCCTCGATTTTTTCCTCAAACTGCATTATTTTCTCGTCCATACGCGCTTCCAGTTGTGCAGATATTTGCGATGATACCTGTGCTGAAATTTGTGCCGACATTTGGGATATTCGTGTGTCTTCTGCTTCAATTATAGATATTATTTCTGACGACATCTCTGAGATACGTGTCTCCTGTCATTCCAGTTGGGATGCCATATATGTCTTCTGTTCCGCCAGTTGGGATGCCATATATGTCTTCTGCTCTTCCAGTTGTGATGACGTATTTGGTGTTGTTGTTGTTGTAGTGCTTCGCCCCATCCAATAGGTCTGACCAATCACAAATTTTCATCAATGTCCTCTAACGGGAGTTCGAGGAAATCTGCTGAGAGAGGTGTTAGAGGCGTTGGTTCCACATTACAATTGAAGAGATGGTTTGTGTCATGTGGGGACACGTTGCTAGCACGGCATACAATTTGTATGTCGGGGTGATTTTGGATAGGTAAGAGTTTAACCTGTTACAGTATCCAGATCGAAGTTGGGCTAGAGTGACTCGCGTTTCCCTAGGGAGTGTGCGTTCCTCTTCCGCAAGTTTAGTGTATTGCTCTTTGAGTACTGTATTCACCGGGCAGTTCCTGACATAGAGGTCCGACGCCTGTTTATGGAGTTCACCAAGCACCTGCTTATGTTTTTGGCTTCATACGGCTGTGTTCTCCGGTGCCGTATTTCCTCATAGTGCTTACGGAGGTGACTCCTTAAGCCCCTGGGCGGTGTTGGCTCATCAATCAGATGTCTGTTGGGATGCCCAGGTTTCTGGATATTCTACAGAAACTGTTTGGTTAGCATTTCATTTATTTCCCTTATTGGGAGTATTCTCGCCTCATCATATAGAAGGTGTTCTGGGGACATAAGGAGACATCCCGTGGCAGTTTTGTAGGCAGTATTTTGGCAGGCCTGTAACTTCTTCCAGTGGGTAATCTTTAGGCTTGGCGACCATATCGGGGGCACGTAGCATGAAGTGGGCTGGCCAATTGCTTTGTAAGTGGATATTTGTGGATATTTTTGATGACATTTCTGTTATGCGTGCTTCCTGTGCTTCCATCTTGGATGTTATACGGGTCTCCTGTGATTCCAGTTGGGATGCTATACTTGTCTTCGGGTTTTCTAGTTGAGATGACATTTCGTTTGATATTTGCGACGATATTTGCTTCAACACTGCTAGTATCGCGTTAGTGTTAACACTTGCCAATGGATTCGGAGTCCCTATCTTCACCTCAATTTTAATCGCTGACTCTTCCACATCAGGATAAAGGACATACTCCTCCACATTAATTCTTCCAACTCCATTACCTCTCGTAGCCGTGCTTGAAGTTCGGTGGTATTGACGTTTGTAATCAGTCCACGGTTCTCCAGCTCCTTCTTCAGTTGCCGGATCCTTAATTCACTTAACTTTACCATGTCCAAGTTGTATTCGAAATCTTCCGAATTTATTCCCAATTCCTCTTCTGACACCAATTGTAATGAATTTAGGGAAATTCCGCCCTTCTGCTTACGTTGGTATCGCTAAACTGTTAAATAAAACACTCCAATATTCTGTATTACAAAATGGTCTTTATTAGACTACTTTGAAAGTACTTCGCAATTAAACTTCACTTCGCAACTGATAGCGTGCTAAATCAAACTAATTAATGATGCCTCAGCTTGTGCTGCTTTTGTACTCTTCGGTCTCCTCGTTCACCCATTTATCCTAAGGTCTAGTAATTTCGTGAACCTGATGTTTGTTTACCAGCTATATACACGTATATTTGTAATTTGTACCCATATGTGTGTGTATATGTGAGCGGCTGATAATGACATGCGTTTGTGAGTATTTCTCTGTTGTCTTGTATGTATGTGTGTAGATGATGATTGATTTGTTTATGTACATACTGCTTAGTATCGGCTTAGTGATGGTAGTATCGCTTAGTGGTACTAATATTCGTCACAAATTGTACATATGTGTATACATAAAGATTTCGCCATATTTAAAAGGAAAAACACGGAAAAGTAAACAACTTAAAGAAAATGTAAGAAAAATAATTTGTTTACGTGCGAAACTGTTTAAATCTTACTAAAATAAATTTCACATTTAGAGATAAGAGAATGTGGACCATGGAAGAGACTAGAGCATTCCTAAGTGCATGTATAGTGAGAAAAGATGAATTTCTCCACGCACGCAAGAGGAAATTTGGAATGCAGAATGTGCTGCTAGATTCGGAGAGTCTGGGTGTTTTGGTAATTTTAAAATATGTTTAAAATATGGTTCAAATTGATAAAAACATTTTATTTTGTACTATTTTTACAGAGCCAACCCACAACAGTCGACATGTTCGTATCCAAATTTAAAAATCTGGTGAGGGCGTATAAACAGAGCGCTACTCCTTGCAATGCGCCATATTCGGATCTTCTGGACGAGATATTTGGAAATAGTCCTGCGATTTCCAACAAGCACTCTATATATTTGTATGGAAAGCCTTTGAGCCCTAATGAAACCTCAAGTTGGGATTCCAGCAGTTCCCAGCCAACACCACGAAATTCGCAGCAAACACCAAGCACTTCGCAGACTACGTCTACCATTTCGGAGATAATGCCAAGCACTTCAAGCGTTGATTCTTCGAGTTTGCAGCCAACAAATGGTAGCAGACACCGACCCAATTTTAAACAAAAGGTGTCGGCCATGAAGTTACAACAGAAAATGGAAGTTCCTGAAAAAAAACTGAAACTGCTGGAGGATTACACCAAGAAGAAGCTGGAGAAAATGGAACAGGCGCAGCAGCTTAAGCAGAAACGCCACATAGAAAAAATGGCCATGTTAAGAGCTTTCATGGGTTCGAGAAAGATGTGACCGTATTATGGTGAATGTATTTTTTGTGTGATATTTTTTTAATAGAGAAATAAATTTTTTAGTTAACATATAAATATGTGATATTTTATCTATATGTGGTGAAGGTATTTATAAGAATAATTGAAGTGTCTTTTTTTATCTAGTTGGAATGTAAATATGTTATATTTTATCTGTATATAGTGGAGGTATTTATAAGAATAATTGAACTCTAGTTTTTCTTGTATTGTGTTAATAGAATAATTTTAAGAAATTTTTAGTCTGAGTTATTTTGTGTTTATAATAGTTTTAAGAAAATTGAAGCCTGAGATATTTTTGTTGTTTTGCGTATATCGAATACTTTTACGAAAGTTTGAATTCTGAGATATTTTTCTTTATTTACATTAGACAACCCAAGTCAGCGATCCGAAACCAAACATGAAAGTATGCCATAGGTTAGGTTAGACCAAAATGCATCATATTCCGCCCGGCATAATAATTTTTTTCTTAGCGAATGTATTTACATACATATATAGATATAAGGATAAAAATAAATAAATGTTTTCTATTCTTTTAGTGATTTCATAAATTTTATTTTTATTGACAAATATAATAGGGCTGCAGATACATTTGTAATCCAAGTAAAATACATCAAATACAAAATATTTTTTAATTTACATAATTTAAATTTATATTTCATAAAAACTATTTCATAACTTGAACTTCAATTGGATGTTCATCCAAAGAAAAGTGCTTTGCTCTTACTCTTCCTTCTGCCATTGGGTTCATGCAGTGGTGTGTACAACTTTTTTAAATCTATCTTCAAGGTTCTTTTCTTCTTCGTAGTAGTCCTCGTTTTGCACATATTTAAATGAAATATTAGGTATGGCCCCTTTTGCCCAATAAATAATTCTTTTGGCGTTTGAATTGGATTATTCACTCTCTGCAAACTTGCTCTAGAAGCCAATCTTTTCAAAGTCCCTCCCAAGCCATCGCATGCATTTTTTCCATGTGAAGTGGGGAAAAATTGCCACTCCGCAGTCAAACCAAAATCTTTTTGATTATGGGTAAGATTAACAAAATTCCTTTTGTTTTTATATTGTGCACTTGCCCCATCAGAGAAATATGTAATTTTGGAAATATTTTCGAAGTTTAAGTTTAGTAACAATAGCATCTTTTGAATGTGAATGTGTTCATTATTAATTTTTACGGAGACGAAACCTTTTTTTCCGGGCATCGCTCGACTATTTTCGTCGAGCTCATAAAATTGTGTTATCAAATCAACAACTTCTTTTTCTAATGACGGATTACTCTTGGGGTTCGCTCCGGCCAAAATTCCTTTTTCTTCAGCAATTTCCTTAGCAACAGTTATCATATGAACTGTAGATGTAGAAAAATGATACAGAATTTTTCGAAAAGTCTAATCTTTACAAATAGCCAAAATTTTTAGTTGTTTTGCTCGACCACTGGTGGCAGTAAATGCGTCTTTTAGAGTTTGCAATATTTCATTCCCATCATTTTCCTCGAAGCAAACATTATCATTATTAGGTATGCCAACAATTTTTCCTGAAATTCCTTCAGAAAGGTTCTGCATTTTTTCTGCCGAATAGTGTTTTTGGTGAATCTTTTTTTTCTGAATTGGTGAAACTCCGATTGGTTCTAAGCCTCTGTTAATAAAATCAGTCGCCTCACACACTGCTTCTCTGTCTTTCTCAAAGGATACAGATGTAGAATATTGTGGATCATACTTCACGTTGATATCAGTTTCAGTAAGTGCTTCATTGAATTGAATATCATCTGATTCTTTCCTCTAGAAAAGCGAATAAAATTTGTGATAAGTACCCAATATTTCACGAATTTAATAAGATACAAGTTAAAATATAGAAAACAATATATGTACATTAGGGCAGCGCCAATGTCTTAACCATGAGTACCATAAATATTTCATTGTTTCTAAATTTTTATATTCAATTTTTATACGTATATCAATGTATGTATATACAAACCTCATTATCTTCCTTGAGTTTAGTAAGCTTAAGCCGGCATGTGTTGCAAATTCCTTGTTCCATCGCTTCTTTCAATATAGGAATGTTTAATGTCAATAAATGGATTTTTGTTACTCTTCTGAGAGAGTTTTTTGTATTTTGGTGCGGAAACAAATTAAGTGAATGAGAGCATCGTGATTTTGGAAATATTTTACGCTGTACAGGCTTCTGCATTTTTCTTATCCTATTTATCCAATTTACAAAATATACTAGCAGTTCCTTTAAAACTCGCAAAAAAATTAATTGTGTTGCTGGTGATACTTCAATGTAATTCTCCTTTGGTATGATCTTTTTTCAGTTAAAATCTCTATTATTATATTCCTATTTCGCACTTGTATTTATTTTTTTGTAACGCATACATGCATTTCATAAGTATGTATAAGTGTATTTGATTATATCAATAGGCTTAGAAATAGATAATGGATTGTTGCTACAACAAGGCGTGCCTCTACCATCATTCGTTAGCGCTAAATCCGCGGCATACATACTTAAGGATCCTTAATTATGGGAAACTCCCACATAAATTGAAAATGCTTAATGGAAATAGTTTTATGCATGTCAGTGAGCAGTCAGCATTCGGAGAAAACGGTCGTGTTTAACTACTCTCGCTTTCGTATCAATCACTTTTTAGCACGTGTGCTATATTTACTCATATATATAAAACAAAAAAAAAAATGTTTCATGATCGTTTGTGCCATGACCTCTAATTCGGGAGGGAACTATTTCGCTTCGCTCGACCCGGACCTAGATCCGGGCACAGTGAAAAAAAAGAAAAAACTGAACTATAACCTTAACAATATATACGATTATCCAAACTATAAACATGTGAACCAAACAAATATAAAACAATGTATGAGGTGGGTTTTGTCTAAGGCTGGGGTAACGCTCAGTCAATCCAGAGTCGAGTAAAGATCCCACAAACCCCTACTGAATAAATACACGATATTTATGTGTTACGAACACACGCACACACGGCTGGAGATATTAGGCGGGCAGCAGCTTTCCGTCGCAAGATGGCGAGGGGGCGGAGCGGCGGCTAATGGTCGTTGGAGTAGAGGAGGTTCGGTAGGGCGGTTGAAAGGTCGGGTAACGGACGGACTCGTACGGCGGTACGGAGGCAGCGGCGGGATAGAAGCAGCGGTTAACGGCGGTAGGATGGCAAGCGGCCAGTGGCTGGTGTAGCAGCGGTGGGACGGAGGCCGAGGCTTAACGGCGGCAGGATGGCAGACGGCCAACGGTCGTCGTAGCAGCGGCGTGACGGATGCAGCAGCTTAACGGCGGTAGGACGGCGGACGGCCAATGGTCGTCGTAGCAGCGGCGGCTGAATGGCGATAGGACGGCGATCGGCCAGTGGTTGTTGTGGCAGCGGCGGCACCAGCAAGGCGGGATGGGCACGGCAGTAGTATGGCGGACGGCCAACGGTCGGCGTAGCACCGGCGGGATGGAAGCAGCGGCGTTACCAGAGGGGAGACGATGCGGCGGCAGTGGCGGTGGACTACGGAGCGCGTACCAGGGTCGTGGTGAGGGGGGAAGTAGGCTGGCGATGGGGTTTACCTGGACAGCGGCGGCTCGTTCCGGGCGGGGTCGGTTGACGGTATCGGCGGGATCGGATTGAACGGCAGTCTTCGGCAGAATCGATAGCAGGCTGGTCGGTCACCTGGGGAAAGACTGCGAGGACTCGTTAGTGCTGGTTTCACCGCTGGACACCCCCGCCTCCCTACTTGCACGCTAGTAGAAGGTGCGTAAGGGGGGCGGAGTTGTACCAGCCGGGCACCGTGGGTCGACCCGTGGGCGGAGGAGAAGTGTACCTTAACGGCACAGCGGTAGCCCCTGTGCGCACGCATCGGCTCACGGCTGAAACCAGAGCTATGGAGAGGGGTCGTGCGGTCGTTCGGGAAGCGGGTCATTTCTTACCGGACCAGGGCGACGGAGCGAAAAGTAGCCCGAAGACACCACTCTTGTCGTCCTGGTGCAGCAAGGGGTGACTTGCGCCACGGCCGCATCCTCTTCTCCCTAGCTAACTAGTGGGAGTGGTCCCACCGCTCCGGCCAGCCTATTAAATCAGAGCTGATGGGGAGGGGTGCTTTAGGTCATTGAGGCGGCGGGCCGCTCAACCACCAAGGTGGGCGACGGAGGGAAAAGTAGTCCGAAGACACCACTCGCGTCGTCCAGCCCTGGTGAAGGGTGAGCCGCGCCATAACGGCGCCCCTGCCACGCAGCCCGAGCTGAGGGGGGAAGAGGGTATTTGGTCATTGAGGCAGCGGGCCCCTCAAGCACCAAGGTAGGCGACGGAGGGAAAAGTAGTCCGAAAACACCACTCGCGTCGTCGAGCCCTGGTGGAGGGTGACCCGCGCCATGACAGCGCCCCTTCCACTCAGCTATCTAGCCGAAGTGGTTATTTTGTCTTTAAAAAGACAACCACTCCCGCTGGCTCACCTGCGAGGACTGAATTGCAAAAATGCAAATTCGTTGTTTATATGGGTGGTGCCGCAAACTGGTTGAGAAGTCAACACACCATTATTGTGATTTTCATTGGTTTGCTATCAGTGGTTGTTGACTATGCTATAAAAGAATAAGTATAAGTGGTTGTTGGCTATGCTATAGAAAATTAAGTACAGGGAGGTTCAGGTTTAAGTGAATAAGGAAATACAGGGGGTTACGTTATTGTAACGCTACGTTACAAATGTCCTAAATACGTACTTCTTAAAAGCAAACTAGAGAACCAATCGCTCCAAAGCTTCGACATATTTCTCATTTCAAAAGCAATTGACGAAAAATTCTGCTCAAACAACACGTTTCTTAAAAGTATCTTTACAAATAGCCGAAATTTTTAGTTGTTTTGCTCGACCACTGGTGGCAGTAAATGCGTCTTTTAGAGTTTGCAATATTTCATTCCCATCATTTTCCTCGAAGCAAACATTATCATTATTAGGTATGCCAACAATTTTTCCTGAAATTCCTTCAGAAAGGTTCTGCATTTTTTCTGCCGAATAGTGTTTTTGGTGAATCTTTTTTTTCTGAATTGGTGAAACTCCGATTGGTTCTAAGCCTCTGTTAATAAAATCAGCCGCCTCACACACTGCTTCTCTGTCTTTCTCAAAGGATACAGATGTAGAATATTGTGGATCATACTTCACGTTGATATCAGTTTCAGTAAGTGCTTCATTGAATTGAATATCATCTGATTCTTTCCTCTAGAAAAGCGAATAAAATTTGTGATAAGTACCCAATATTTCACGAATTTAATAAGATACAAGTTAAAATATAGAAAACAATATATGTACATTAGGGCAGCGCCAATGTCTTAACCATGAGTACCATAAATATTTCATTGTTTCTAAATTTTTATATTCAATTTTTATACGTATATCAATGTATGTATATACAAACCTCATTATCTTCCTTGAGTTTAGTAAGCTTAAGCCGGCATGTGTTGCAAATTCCTTGTTCCATCGCTTCTTTCAATATAGGAATGTTTAATGTCAATAAATGGTTTTTTGTTACTCTTCTGAGAGAGTTTTTTGTATTTTGGTGCGGAAACAAATTAAGTGAATGAGAGCATCGTGATTTTGGAAATATTTTACGCTGTACAGGCTTCTGCATTTTTCTTATCCTATTTATCCAATTTACAAAATATACTAGCAGTTCCTTTAAAACTCGCAAAAAAATTAATTGTGGTGCTGGTGATACTTCAATGTAATTCTCCTTTGGTATGATCTTTTTTCAGTTAAAATCTCTATTATTATATTCCTATTTCGCACTTGTATTTATTTTTTTGTAACGCATACATGCATTTCATAAGTATGTATAAGTGTATTTGATTATATCAATAGGCTTAGAAATAGATAATGGATTGTTGCTACAACAAGGCGTGCCTCTACCATCATTCGTTAGCGCTAAATCCGCGGCATACATACTTAAGGATCCTTAATTATGGGAAACTCCCACATAAATTGTGGGATGTGCATGTCAGTGAGCAGTCAGCATTCGGAGAAAACGGTCGTGTTTAACTACTCTCGCTTTCGTATCAATCACTTTTTAGCACGTGTGCTATATTTACTCATATATATAAAACAAAAAAAAAAAATGTTTCATGATCGTTTGTGCCATGACCTCTAATTCGGGAGGGAACTATTTCGCTTCGCTCGACCCGGACCTAGATCCGGGCACAGTGAAAAAAAAGAAAAAACTGAACTATAACCTTAACAATATATACGATTATCCAAACTATAAACATGTGAACCAAACAAATATAAAACAATGTATGAGGTGGGTTTTGTCTAAGGCTGGGGTAACGCTCAGTCAATCCAGAGTCGAGTAAAGATCCCACAAACCCCTACTGAATAAATACACGATATTTATGTGTTACGAACACATGCACACACGGCTGGAGATATTAGGCGGGCAGCAGCTTTCCGTCGCAAGATGGCGAGGGGGCGGAGCGGCGGCTAATGGTCGTTGGAGTAGAGGAGGTTCGGTAGGGCGGTTGAAAGGTCGGGTAACGGACGGACTCGTACGGCGGTACGGAGGCAGCGGCGGGATAGAAGCAGCGGTTAACGGCGGTAGGATGGCAAGCGGCCAGTGGCTGGTGTAGCAGCGGTGGGACGGAGGCCGAGGCTTAACGGCGGCAGGATGGCAGACGGCCAACGGTTGTCGTAGCAGCGGCGTGACGGATGCAGCAGCTTAACGGCGGTAGGACGGCTGACGGCCAATGGTCGTCGTAGCAGCGGCGGCTGAATGGCGATAGGACGGCGATCGGCCAGTGGTTGTTGTGGCAGTGGCGGCACCAGCAAGGCGGGATGGGCACGGCGGTAGTATGGCGGACGGCCAACGGTCGGCGTAGCACCGGCGGGATGGAAGCAGCGGCGTTACCAGAGGGGAGACGATGCGGCGGCAGTGGCGGTGGACTACGGAGCGCGTACCAGGGTCGTGGTGAGGGGGGAAGTAGGCTGGCGATGGGGTTTACCTGGACAGCGGCGGCTCGTTCCGGGCGGGGTCGGTTGACGGTATCGGCGGGATCGGATTGAACGGCAGTCTTCGGCAGAATCGATAGCAGGCTGGTCGGTCACCTGGGGAAAGACTGCGAGGACTCGTTAGTGCTGGTTTCACCGCTGGACACCCCCGCCTCCCTACTTGCACGCTAGTAGAAGGTGCGTAAGGGGGGCGGAGTTGTACCAGCCGGGCACCGTGGGTCGACCCGTGGGCGGAGGAGAAGTGTACCTTAATGGCACAGCGGTAGCCCCTTTGCGCACGCATGGGCTCACGGCTGAAACCAGAGCTATGGAGAGGGGTCGTGCGGTCGTTCGGGAAGCGGGTCATTTCTTACCGGACCAGGGCGATGGAGCGAAAAGTAGCCCGAAGACACCACTCTCGTCATCCTGGTGCAGCAAGGGGTGACTTGCGCCACGGCCGCATCCTCTTCTCCCTAGCTAACTAGTGGGAGTGGTCCCACCGCTCCGGCCAGCCTATTAAATCAGAGCTGATGGGGAGGGGTGCTTTGGGTCATTGAGGCGGCGGGCCGCTCAACCACCAAGGTGGGCGACGGAGGGAAAAGTAGTCCGAAGACACCACTCGCGTCGTCCAGCCCTGGTGAAGGGTGAGCCCCGCCATGACGGCGCCCCTGCCACGCAGCCCGAGCTAAGGGGGGAAGAGGGTATTTGGTCATTGAGGCAGCGGGCCGCTCAAGCACCAAGGTGGGCGACGGAGGGAAAAGTAGTCCGAAAACACCACTCGCGTCGTCGAGCCCTGGTGGAGGGTGACCCGCGCCATGACAGCGCCCCTTCCACTCAGCTAGCTAGCCGAAGTGGTTATTTTGTCTTTAAAAAGACAACCACTACCGCTGGCTCACCTGCGAGGACTGAATTGCAAAAATGCAAATTCGTTGTTTATATGGGTGGTGCCGCAAACTGGTTGAGAAGTCAACACACCATTATTGTGATTTTCATTGGTTTGCTATCAGTGGTTGTTGACTATGCTATAAAAGAATAAGTATAAGTGGTTGTTGGCTATGCTATAGAAAATTAAGTACAGGGAGGTTCAGGTTTAAGTGAATAAGGAAATACAGGGGGTTACGTTATTGTAACGCTACGTTACAAATGTCCTAAATACGTACTTCTTAAAAGCAAACTAGAGAACCAATCGCTCCAAAGCTTCGACATATTTCTCATTTCAAAAGCAATTGACGAAAAATTCTGCTCAAACAACACGTTTCTTAAAAGTCACCAATCTTCCTAACGTATGTCCGGTCACCTCCACTTTGCATCCCACATTGAACACCAGTAAGGGAGTAATTTTTGCTCCTCCGCTGAAAAATCTTACAACAGAAGAAATAATCCAAGGTTTGCGGGAGCAAGCGGTAAAGGAGTCCAAAATTAAAAAAACATGTGGATGGTAATTTAACAAATACGTCCCTTCATATAATATTGTTCGACCAGTATGAGATTCCCAAAGAAATCAAAATAGGGTTTCTCAATTTCAAGGTGGAGCCATATATACCAGCGCCAATGCAGTGCAAAAAACTGCAATTAACTGCACATCACATCAACAACAAAAAACAAGCTTTATAACTAAACCTCCAGAAAATTCAATATCTAACATCACTAACCCACCCCAATTCACATTTAACTTTTCAACTAAAAATATTCACGACAACAACACTACTCTTCAAAAGACAACTAACTATATTAATTCAACCTCCTCACAAATAGGCGAAATTTCTGACTTTCATGAAAACTTTTAAAATATTGTCTCTTTCCAATATATATATAAGTATATATCGTTCTAAGAGTCAATATTTTCGCAGTTTATTTTTCTCTCTCTTTTTTCTCTTTTAATTTTTATGGTCCTAAGTATTCTCCAGTGGAATATAAACGGTTACCATAACAACCTGTACGAGCTTCAACAATTAGTTCATCAGAAATGCCCTGATGTAATAGCCCTACAAGAAACACACCTAAAATTTTATCGCAATATACTTAAAAACTACACGCATATCACCTGTAACACACAATCAAACTTGGCAAAAGGCGGAACAGCAATATTCAATAGAACACACTCGTTTCACTTTTTCCACTAATCTTTGCGCAGTCGGTGTTACAATTTGTGCACAAACGAAAATCACCATAATATCAATTTACATCCCTCCTCAAACAAATTTTACAATTAATGATCCAAAAATAATCTGCGACAGCGCAACTCACCCAATTATTCTTCTTGGTGACTTTAACGCCCATAGTACCATATGGGGGTCTATCAAAACAAACGGGGAAAAATAATAGAAACCTTTTATCAGCAGTCAAATCTCATTGTATGTAATGACAAGTCACCTACCCATTTCTCAACACGTTCCACATTCACGCATGTTGACATAACACTAGCATCAGCGTGTTTACTTCCATTGCTCTCATGGAATATCGACACTTTTCTACACGGCAGCTATCACTTTCCAATATTCATATCACTTGAGAGATATCGAAATGAACCAACGGGAGCACTCATTGCTCCAAAATTCAATTCTAACTCGGCTAGTTGGGAAAAATACGCAAAACTAGTTGAACACAAGATTGAGAACCACAACATTACAAACAATGTTAATAGCGACGCGGCGTTAATCAAAAAATCTATTATATCTGCCGCAAACGACTCGATGAATGTATCACCACGATTCTCTCCCCAAAAACAAATATATTGGTGGAACCACAACCTTAACATTCTTGCTCCAAAATTCAATTCTAAATCTGCTAATTGGGAAAAATACGCAAAAGTAGTTGAACACAACATCGAGCACCACAACATAACAAACAATATTAATAGAGACGCGGCGTTACTCAAAAAATCTATTATATCTGCCTCCAACGACTCGATGAAGGTATCACCACGATTCTCTCGCCAAATATATTGGTGAAACCACAACCTTAGCATTCTCCGAGAAAAAAAAAAAAAACTATTGCACATTTTTAAATCCAACATCTGCTCGGAAAATCGTCTAGCCTACAAAAGGGCAGACGCGGTATTCAAAAGAGAAGTGAAAAAGGCCAAAAGGGAACCCTTTTACAAATTCGCATCATCAATTAATCCTGACACGTCCATTAAACATTTATGGAACCATGTCAACAAACTCTATGGTAACAACTCCCATTTCACAATAAACAGTATTGAAGACCAGAATTTTAACATTTTTTCATGAAAATCAGATATTGCCTCGCTTTTCGCACGAACATGGTCAGATGACTTCTCTGACTCTAGCTTTTCTAGTGAATTTGTTCATAACAAAAATTGCCTTGGGAGAAACATAACACAGATCCCCCATCCAACGTCCAAATTTATCGAGTCCGAAATTACTATGATAGAACTTAACAATGCCCTTACTGAAACAAAAGGGAAAACCCCATGTACCGATAGAGTCTGCTATTCTATGCTTAAACATTTCCCCATGCAAGCCAAGACCTCTATGCTTAACTTGTTTAACAACATTATTTCACCAGCAACATTCCACAGGAGTGGAAAACAAGCATCATTATTCCCATTCATAAAAGCAACAATCCAAAAAATAAAATAGAAGGCTACAGACCCATCTCTCTCATATCATGATTTAGCAAGGTTCTAGAAAAAATTTTATCCAAACGTATCCAGTTAGTACTTACAGCGTAATAACTTAATTCATCCGAAGCAAGTTGGCTTTAAAAGCCGCTCAGGAACCACCGATGCTTTATTGTATTTGGATAATCAAATTGCAAAAAGCATTCGGGCAAAAATCATCTCTATCCTCTCCATAGATTTTGAAAAGGCTTTCGACCCTATTGGGACTCATGCTATAGTCGACCAACTTAAGTAATGGAAACTAGTTCCAAAAATAATTAATTTTGTTATTTCCTTTTTAAGCAATAGGAAGTTCAAGGTAAAAACAGATAATTAGTACTCTAATATAGTGCCGCTGATTAATGGAATCCCAGAAGGCTCCCTCTTTCCGTGACACTGTTCTTAATAGCTTTTGAAAAATTAAATATGATTATCACCAAATACCCATTTTTTAACCACTGCATGTATGCCGACGACCTCTGCATCATAGTCAACCACAAAAACCAAAATGCAATTCAAAGTAATGTTACCAATTTATTTGCCGAAATCTTCGAATGGGGTAATAACACAGGGGCTACACTCAACCTATCCAAGACAAAGGCAATTCATATATGCAGAAAACGCAATTGCACTCCCGTTGATATTTACATTAACCTAGATAAAATTGAGCACATGACAGATATAAGAATCTTAGGAATAATTGTCGGTAATAAATACAACTTTACAACACATATAACTTAACTAAAAGAAGCACTAATCAAAAGAACGAATCTGATTAAATGCATTACCAGCTTCCACAGCAACGCACACACCAACACAGTAATCAATATTATAAAAGCAGTTTTAATTTGAAAAATTGAATACGGGCTTGCAATTCACGGGCACACTACTAAATCAAGGCTTAGACCTATAGAAAACATTTACAACTCTGCTACCCGATATGTACTTGGAGCATTCAGAACTACCACACTTTTGAATTTACAAACTGAGAGCGGACTAGGGAGCCTGTACGACAAAATAAACATCAACACGGCCAAGCTTGCAACTAAGCTTCTGATTACCACCGAAAAAACACTGCTTCATTTTAAAAATAGCCACTCACAGGGTTACCGACCATCCACAAGAAACAACTGCTTGTCAACAATAGAGCGAATCGCTTATAAGATTCAAGAGATTGCTGTAGAAGACAACAAAAAACCGCTGTGATGGCTGAATGGTTATAGCAGCGGCGCCTAAACGTTGCCGATGAAGGAATTTAGCAGTTCCCGAAATGGATCTATACAACGAGCTTTGGCAGTTGTCTAAATTTTTTCTTTCTTCTATTCTAATTTAAAAAAAAAAAATTTCAATTAAGAAAAAATTTATCATAACAATAATAATGATAAAAAATTATTGTTAGGCCTTGAGCTCGATTCGAACCCGCGATCTTAAATTCAGTAGGCCGATATAACAACAAAAATTGTTAATACATCCCAGAGCACGGGGAAAAGTGTCAATAAAATATGACACTATGGCAGCATTGCCATCAAATAAGTCCTATTTTCACATCCATTCTGCAACAGATGTCGCATTGTTGTGAATATCAATTGGCACGAACCAGAATAGAAGTAGAATTAATGAAGACAAACAAAAAACCGCTGTGATGGCTGAATGGTTATAGCAGCGGCGCCTAAACGTTGCCGGTGAAGGAATTTATCAGTTCCCGAAATGGATCTATACAACGAGCTTTGGCAGTTGTCTAAATTTTTTTTTTCTTCTATTCTAATTTGAAAAAAAAAATTTTTCAATTAAGAAAAAATTTATCATAACAATAATAATGATAAAAAATTATTGTTAGGCCTTGAGCTCGATTTGAACCCGCGATCTTAAATTCAGTAAGCCGATATAACAACAAAAATTGTTAATACATCCCAGAGCACGGGGAAAAAAGTGTCAATAAAATATGACACTATGGCAGCATTGCCATCAAATAAGTCCAATTTTCACATCCATTCTGCAACAGATGTCGGAGTGTTGTGAATATCAATTAGCACGAACCAGAATAGAAGTAGGATTAATCAAGACAAACAAAAAACCGCTGTGATGGCTGATTGGTTATAGCAGCGGCGCCTAAACGTTGCCGATGAAGGAATTTAGCAGTTCCCGAAATGGATCTATACAACGAGCTTTGGCAGTTGTCTAAATTTTTTCTTTCTTCTATTCTAATTAAAAAAAATAAAATTTCAATTAAGAAAAAATTTATCATAACAATAATAATGATAAAAAATTATTGTTAGGCCTTGAGCTCGATTCGAACCCGCGATCTTAAATTCAGTAGGCCGATATAACAACAAAAATTGTTAATACATCCCAGAGCACGGGGAAAAAAGTGTCAATAAAATATGACACTATGGCAGCATTGCCATCAAATAAGTCCAATTTTCACATTCATTCTGCAACAGATGTCGCAGTGTTGTGAATATCAATTGGCACGAACCAGAATAGATGTAGGATTAATGAAGACAAACAAAAAACCGCTGTGATGGCTGAATGGTTATAGCAGCGGCGCCTAAACGTTGCCGATGAAGGAATTTAGCAGTTCCCGAAATGGATCTATACAACGAGCTTTGGCAGTTGTCTAAATTTTTTCTTTCTTCTATTCTAATTTAAAAAAAATTTTTTTTTCAATTAAGAAAAAATTTATCATAACAATAATAATGATAAAAAATTATTGTTAGGCCTTGAGCTCGATTCGAACCCGCGATCTTAAATTCAGTAGGCCGATATAACAACAAAAATTGTTAGAACATCCCAGAGCACGGGGAAAAAAGTGTCAATAAAATATGACACTATGGCAGCATTCCCATCAAATAAGTCCAATTTTCACATCCATTCTGCAACAGATGTCGCAGTGTTGTGAATATCAATTGGCACGAACCAGAATAGAAGTAGGATTAATGAAGACAAACAAAAAACCGCTGTGATGGCTGAATGGTTATAGCAGCGGCGCCTAAACGTTGCCGATGAAGGAATTTAGCAGTTCCCGAAATGGATCTATACAACGAGCTTTGGCAGTTGTCTAAATTTTTTCTTTCTTCTATTCTAATTTAAAAAAAAAAATTTCAATTAAGAAAAAATTTATCGTAACAATAATAATGATAAAAAATTATTGTTAGGCCTTGAGCTCGATTCGAACCCGCGATCTTAAATTCAGTAGGCCGATATAACAACAAAAATTGTTAATACATCCCAGAGCACGGGGAAAAAAGTGTCAATAAAATATGACACTATGGCAGCATTGCCATCAAATAAGTCCAATTTTCACATCCATTCTGCAACAGATGTCGCAGTGTTGTGAATATCAATTGGCACGAACCAGAATAGAAGTAGGATTAATGAAGACAAACAAAAAACCGCTGTGATGGCTGAATGGTTATAGCAGCGGCGCCTAAACGTTGCCGATGAAGGAATTTAGCAGTTCCCGAAATGGATCTATACAACGAGCTTTGGCAGTTGTCTAAATGTTTTCTTTCTTCTATTCTAATTTAAAAAAATTTTTTTTCAATTAAGAAAAAATGTATCATAACAATAATAATGATAAAAAATTATTGTTAGGCCTTGAGCTCGATTCGAACCCGCGATCTTAAATTCAGTAGGCCGATATAACAACAAAAATTGTTAATACATCCCAGAGCACGGGGAAAAAAGTGTCAATAAAATATGACACTATGGCAGCATTGCCATCAAATAAGTCCAATTTTCACATCCATTCTGCAACAGATGTCGCAGTGTTGTGAATATCAATTGGCACGAACCAGAATAGAAGTAGGATTAATGAAGACAAACAAAAAACCGCTGTGATGGCTGAATGGTTATAGCAGCGGCGCCTAAACGTTGCCGATGAAGGAATTTAGCAGTTCCCGAAATGGATCTATACAACGAGCTTTGGCAGTTGTCTAAATTTTTTCTTTCTTCTATTCTAATTTAAAAAAAAAAAATTTTCAATTAAGAAAAAATTTATCATAACAATAATAATGATAAAAAATTATTGTTAGGCCTTGAGCTCGATTCGAACCCGCGATCTTAAATTCAGTAGGCCGATATAACAACAAAAATTGTTAATACATCCCAGAGCACGGGGAAAAAAGTGTCAATAAAATATGACACTATGGCAGCATTGCCATCAAATAAGTCCAATTTTCACATCCATTCTGCAACAGATGTCGCAGTGTTGTGAATATCAATTGGCACGAACCAGAATAGAAGTAGGATTAATGAAGACAAACAAAAAACCGCTGTGATGGCTGAATGGTTATAGCAGCGGCGCCTAAACGTTGCCGATGAAGGAATTTAGCAGTTCCCGAAATGGATCTATACAACGAGCTTGGGCAGTTGTCTAAATTTTTTCTTTCTTCTATTCTAATTTAAAAAAAATTTTTTTCAATTAAAAAAAAATTTATCATAACAATAATAATGATAAAAAATTATTGTTAGGCCTTGAGCTCGATTTGAACCCGCGATCTTAAATTCAGTAAGCCGATATAACAACAAAAATTGTTAATACATCCCAGAGCACGGGGAAAAAAGTGTCAATAAAATATGACACTATGGCAGCATTGCCATCAAATAACCCAATTTTCACATCCATTCTGCAACAGATGTCGCAGTGTTGTGAATATCAATTGGCACGAACCAGAATAGAAGTAGGATTAATGAAGACAAACAAAAAACCGCTGTGATGGCTGAATGGTTATAGCAGCGGCGCCTAAACGTTGCCGATGAAGGAATTTAGCAGTTCCCGAAATGGATCTATACAACGAGCTTTGGCAGTTGTCTAAATTTTTTCTTTCTTCTATTCTAATTTAAAAAAAAAATTTTCAATTAAAAAAAAAATTTGTCATAACAATAATAATGATAAAAAATTATTGTTAGGTCTTGAGCTCGATTCGAACCCGCGATATTGTATGCATGTATGCGGATTTATTAAGAATTTGTAAGCATTCTAGGTAAATACAGTTTAGGGTTTTCCGCACAATAAATGACCTTCAGCCTAGGGCATATCCATATATTATACAAGTTGATGGTGATTAGGGATAACGGCGCAACATATGTAGATATATTTGTAAGCCTTGTTATTTTTGGAAATTTTGTATGAGAACAGGTAGGCAATGCAAACTAAAATAACTACAGTTCATTCATCATGTCTCATTCTGTATTCACATGTGAATGGCTTCATGCAGGCCTCTACTACCTACCTACTATGTATTTGTAGGTTTAATTATATTAACTTATATATGCATATTGCCGTTAACTAACATGAATACGCAGGCACGCGTTGGTTGTATACCTACCATTAATGGATGTGTGTGACGCGCGTATTACTTGCTACTAGGGTTGCTAAATTTTTATTTCGGGTTGCCGGGACAAACCTCAAATTTGAGCCAAATTCCCGGGATTTTTAAAAATTTCCCGGGTCATTTGCAAAATAAGAAATACCTATCGTCGCCTGGTTAAATGATTGTTGTATGTGAAAATTGGGCCAAGCTGAGATAATAATGCAGTTATACTAATCTTACCAAGATCTTTCTAATGCATTTATCAGTTTTTTAGTATCTCCTTTGGTTTTCGAGATATTCGGTAAAATTTTGTCGTATATGCCAGATCACAAGCGCTTTAGTAGCATTTTGTCGTATAATTTTAAAATTTCCGCACATGCGACAATTTTTCACAGGAATTGAATGAATATAATTCTTAATAAAAAATTGTTGTATGTGCGAAATCAGCTAACACATGCAACAAAGTTTGAATCTTGCTTAGTAAAAATATGTCGTATGTATTATTGAAAATGCATTGAGCGTAATAGTGTTATTGTTAATCGCGATGTCGAGGCGTGCGGATGAATCTCCTGCACCTTATGTGCCTCAAGAAATTTACGAGTAAGTATTTCGTTTGAAATTAATAGTACCTATTAATTAAAAAAAAAATCAATCTAGCCTGGAAAACGAAATTCTTGGATCTTGCGATGGGCCTGACTTTTCTTCAGATGATTTAGAAAATGATCCGAGTTATGTTCCAGAAAATAAATCCTCGTTAAACAATTACTACGAAACGGCATGTAGCGCACTTCTTTCTTCTCCCGAAAAAAAATGGAGGTGTGTTACGTAAGTTGCCATCGAATTATAGCAGCGGTTGTAGGTAATTTTGCGTTTAATTTTAGTTCCCGTTCTAAAGTTCTTACTTTTAAATTTCCAATTAAATACTTTCAGCTAATTCCGCATCTCCTTTGCCTCGAAAAAGAAAACGAAACACTGAATTGTGGAAGCAAAATATACGAAAGAGCCTTCACGATCGTGGATTGCCTTTTGTTAAAGGGTTGTTGTAAAGGATTGGAAAGGCCAGGAAGAACCATTGGTTCCGCATGCGATAAATCGTGCTTTTACATGTGTACAACTAAAATATCCTCAGATGAAAGGAAGAGTAATCATTCCCGTTTCTGGAGCTTAAACTCATCAGAGAAGCAAATATTTTATGGTAATTTTGTAAAGAAGACATCAGTTAAGCGCAGAAGAGCTAACTCCAAGAATCAGGATGAACCAAGAAAAAAATTAGATTTCATTTTTATTTTAAACCAAACAACAAAACCGTGCTAGTGTGCAAAAAGTATTTCTTAAATACTCTAGAAATTTCTGATCGAGTTATTTCTTATTTTTTTGCGAAGCATTATGAAGTTAATACTGTAGAGTCGCAATCGAAACTTAAATATTGTGGAAAAAAACCTACAGAGGAAAGTCGAATTATAGGGGTGAAAAATCACATTTCAAGCTTCCCGACGGTCGACTCACATTACTGCAGATCAAATACTTCAAGAAAATATTTTTAAGCCCATTTGAGCTTACAAAATATATATGACTTTTATAAAATCTCTATTAGTAACCCAGTTAGTATAGATGTCTATGGGATAGTATTTAATACCAGTTTTAATTTATCTTTCTACGCACCAAGAAAGGATATTTGTGATAAGTGTCACATTTTTAAAGTAAATGCGGGTAAAGTATCTGAAGCCGAGATTCAACTACATCAAAATCATTTGGACGAAAAAATATTTACCAAAGCGGAACGCGATACCGATCTTCAAAATATTGATAATAATTCCCCATTATTAATATTGTTGAAGACATGGATGAAAACTTGATCCAATTTGATTAACTTACCTGTAAAAATACTGCTGTTAAATACCTACCTTAAATTGCATTGCTGAATTTACACTCAAATTTGAATTTTATACTTACCCTTTATATCCATATTTACACTAAAATCCTAAAGTCAAACTCTTATACTAATTTCACACAGACGGCTTATTGAATAATAAAGGCAATTTTCTACATTACGACGCTTATTGAGCTCAATCTTCCCTACAAAATTCGAATCTATTATTATTTCATTAGTAGCTAATCGAATGCCTAATGAAGTCAAAAGCACAATGCAACTCTGTTGCCAGCGTTCCGCTTCCGTTTCCGTTTCTTAGTTTTCAAAGAAAATTTCATTGGCTGCATGGCGGAACGATACAAGGTGGCCGCATCGAACAGCTGATTATAACCTTTTTTATTTGATTTGATACATCAACTACCGGCGCAGTACGATTTTGACATTTGTCCATCGAATTTACAAGTACATGGAATTTTTTTTGTTTGTAGGTATGTCAACATGCTCCCACCTTGTATCGTTCCGCCATGATTGTCTGTCTCATCCTTGATACTAATCGAGCAGTTACTTCTGTGTGAAAGCAAAAATTTACGATTTCATTAGCAGGTGAAATGAAATCATTAAGTTTCTGTGTGAAAACAGTATTAAGCATGGCGCAACGATACAAGGTGGCAGCATGGAACAGCTGATTATAAACTTTTTTTATTTGATTTGATAAATTAACTTCCGGTGCCGTACGATTTTGACATTTGTCCATCGAATTTACAAAAACAAAGTACATGGAATTTTATTTATGTTTGTAGGTATGTCACCATGCTGCCACCTTGTATCATTCCGCTATGCTCTTAAGAAGAGATTGGAAAGCTACCGCTTCTTTTCTATTTACTTACTTTTGTATATGTTGATTTGTATGCTCACTGCAAAGCTTAGCGAGCGGTCATCGACGGCCGCGCAGGCAGTTGTCTTTTAGAGCGCGCGGGTAAATTACCTATCAGTTGTTTAACTTAAAATTTATTAGTAAAATCCTTTATACTAAACCGAAACCTATTGTGCATAAGAAAAATAAAAATCTTGTGAATTGAAATAAAGTTTGTGAACTAAAATCGTGAAACAAAGAAACTAAAACGAGATTAAAATTAACTATTATTGTATTAAATTAGAAACCATATCGTGTTCTTATTTAGCAAGGAAAGTGCCTGCCAGTGGTGAGTGCCCCTACCCCCTCCCATTAATGTGAATACTTGAACATGGTCCTTCGGTGCCAAAAAGTGAACCAGCGAAAAAGCCTATTATTTGTGTAAAAAACGCAATATTTTAAATTAAAACTTGTGAAACAGTTTACGAAAAAAAAATTAAGCAAAGTGATAAGCGATCAAGTGTACAGTTCACAACAAGCTTCACTAGGGTGCTCCTAAAAAACAAACAAACCAATTTGAAAGTGACATAAAAAATAAAGAAAACTGGCAAGTGTGCTAAATAAGAAAAAAAAAGTGAAAATAAGCTGGAAGCTGAAAAGAGAAAAAAAGGTTTAAAAATATTTGAGAAACAAAAATCCTGAAAAGAGAGGTGGAAAACAAAAAACCTGAAAATAGAACATATATATAAAATTAAACAAAGGAAAAAAGCGATATATGTGCTCCGAAAAACCTGTAAGTAAAAAGCAAGAAAATCAGTAAAATAAAAAGCTATTTCGAGATCTGGTGCAAAAAGCAAAAGCGGTTGCTACATTAGGGTACCCAAAAACCTGAAAAAGAAAAAAAATTAAACAGTTGAAAATTTTCTTAAAACATAAAAAATAATAATAATTGGAGTATTGAAAACCCTGCAAAGAAAAAAAGAAGGTTGATAAAAAAGAAATTAAAAACGCAATTATTCGGAAGATTATTTATAAAATTTAAAAATTATTAAGGGAAACTTACCTAAACTGAATCATAAATTTGTGAAATTATAACCGCTTGTTAAAGTGCAAAATTTTCGCAAAATCGAAAACAAAAAAAAAAAAACCCAACAACAAAGTACAAAGTCCACCGAGGAAAGTGAGGTACAGTCATTCCAAAACAGCAGCAGGAACAACCGCAACAGCAAAAAACCAACAGCCGTCACCAGAAACCCCCGTTGTCGAGAAAAGCAACAAACGCTCCATAGAACAAAAACAGGTAGTCAGTTACCAGGACAAAGTAAGTTCCGTTTAAAACCAGGTTCCTCATACACATACATACAGATTCAGATTTATATAACTCAGCGGAGTTTTAAGGCAGTAGATGAGAAACCTCTCAAGTTCTCGATCTATACTGTCATAAAAAAAGCTCTTATTTATATACTCAATCCCTCTAATCCGCTAAGACATATAAATCAAATTTCATATTTATATACATACTGATAAACTCAATATTTATATATACACATATCGCCTTTTCAACTTACCCACGTACCACAGACGATCCGCTATTAGTTCACAAACCTCACAGCCATATAAAATCCCCGCTATAAGACAACGACAAAAGTTCCATCACATTGAACTCACTGCCAAATATTGCTTCGTCGCATTCCCACTTATTCTCTAACCCATTTTTGTTGTTTTAATAACCAGCCATTAGCAACAGTTGCATTTTGCATAAAGCGGTTTATTTGTACTCAGATGCGCTGAAACAGGTACATTCCAATAAGTAAAGCTGCTAACATAAGGCACAGTGGGCCGCAACTTATAAAAACGGTCTCAAAAATACAGTGGGAAAAACACATAAAAATAGAAGCAAATTATTATTTTAAAGAAATAAAAAACCCAGTGGACTCCGAAAACAGTTTCTAGTAATACTCAGAAGTATACTCCTTACGACTCTTTGCAAACGAAATCCCACCCATTAAAAACAGCTTAACTTCAACGAAGCATTTATAATGGCTGACGAAAAAGGTGAAAAACCAATACGCTTCCAGCACCCCAAGGACCTGAAACGCGATCAAAATCACTGGCAGAAGAAGAAGAAGCGACTCAATCAGTGAGGAAATGCCTATTCGAGATAGCAAAATTCGAAAAGTTTTGCGGGAAATATTGGAACTGCAATGAGGCAGATCACACAAAACCTAGTCTGCAAACTTACATGGAGGAACTCAACAGGCACGTATCCCTAAAGAACGAGCATATGAAGTAGCATACCTGAACCTCACGGATGAACGATCCATTGCATCTCTGGAAGAAAAATATGACATAGCGATGGGAACAAACATCTGCACGAAAGCTCGAATAAATGAGCTTCTCGCAACGTTGGAACCAACATCCAGCATTCAAATCCAGTCCCCACCTCTAATAGCCCTGAATAACCCCGAACCATACCTCAAAGTCCCGGCGTGTGATACAGAAGTGTTTCACGGTGGTTATGAGACATGGCCGTCCTTTAGGGATATGTTTACGACAGTATACATAAATCATCCTAAATTGCCCCAAGCCCAAAAACTTTACCATCTGAGACAAAGAACCAGAGGAAAAGCAGCCCTCATAATTCAAAAATTCGCCCTCAATGACCAAAATTTCGAGCTAGCGTGGGGTGCACTCAAGTCTAGATAGGAGAATCGAAGAATTCTTGTAGACAGTCAGCTTAAAACTCTCTTTAATATGCAACCCGTATTCTATGAAAGTGGGGAAAGAATTCAAGAAATTCAATCCACAATAAACAACTGCCTCTCTACCCTTAACACTAACAACGTACCCACTAGTAATTGGGACCCTATTCTTATTTATTTATGCTCTTCAAAACTCCCCAATGAAACTCTGGCTTTATGGGAACAATCTCTGGAGTCCAGAAAGGAATTACCACTTTGGTCGGAAATGGATAAATTCCTCACGACCAGATACGATGTGTTAGAGCGACTAGGTACTTACAGGTCAAGTAAACCTCGAAACTCAAACTCGAGCTTCACTCCTCGATCATCGACACCTCAAAGTCAATCCAACTTTAAAAATAGATCTCACTCCTTTCATAGCGAACAGCTCCGACAAGTCTCATGCAAATTGTGTAATTCAAACCACTCCATGATGAACTGCGTTAAATTCAAGCAACTCAGTGTGTCGGAGCGCAACAAGTTCGTAAAAGACAATAATTATTGTAAAAATTGTCTAGCATTCTCCCATTTAGAAGCTGAATGTTGTAGCAACTTCAAATGTGTATATTGTCAAAAGCGACATCACTCTCTGCTACACTATCAAACATCTCGGCCAGCGAACCCTAACATTTCCCGACAGTATCAGAGAAGAAATCAGTCCCAGACGCAAACCAATGATCAAGAAAATCCCTGTACATCAAAACAGGCAATGCAACCCCAAGAATCACAAGCCCAAAACTCTACAAAAACGCAAGATTCAGGCAACAAAGTTTTATCTCACTTCTCCAGTAACAAAGAAAGACCGTTATTGCGCACGGCAGTTGTCCCGATACTCCATCGAGGAGAAACTTTCAAGGTACGGGCTTTGGTGGACCAAGGCTCCCAAAAGTCATTTATAACCTCTCGAATACAAAAATTGCTAGGTCTACCAACCGAGAAGGCTAATTACCAGATATTAGGGATGGGCGGACAAATAGTCCAAAACTCCAATAAAATTTGTTCTATAACAATATGCTCTCGGGATTTAACGACAAGAATCATTACCCAAGCCATAATTTTACCACAGTTGACACACTTCCTCCCTTCTTCCAAAGTGGTGATCGAAAATGTTGAACAGTTCTCCTCTTTAGCACTATCTGACCCCAATTACTGTTCTCCAGGGAGAATAGACATGGTAATAGGTAGCGACATACTCCCACAAATCCTTCTGCAAGGCCTCGAAACCAACGTCGCAGGAATCCTCATAGCTCAAAACACCATATTCGGCTGGATATTGAGTGGCCCAATAACTGAACAAATTTCAATGTTTTCAACCCGCATAATTGAAAACCGCGACGACTCTCTAAATGAACTCCATAAAAAATTTTGGGAGCAGGAAGAAGTTCAATCCACCACACCGCTCACATATGAAGACACCTTTTGTGAAGATCTCTACAAAAGAATCACCACCAGAAAAGAACATGGTAAAACTTCCATACAAACAAATTTTCCCGGAAACGTTAGCCCTCGGTCACTCACGACCCGCTGCTCAACAGCAGTATATTAGCATAGAAAGATCATTGGAAAAGAAACCAGAACTAAAAGAAAAATATTCTGAAGTACTGGAAGAATATCTAACCACGAATCACATGCAACCCACTTCGCCCCTCGAAATTACCAAGGAAGCAAATACTACTCATTTTGTTTGCCCCATCATGCTGTCATAAAGCCCAACACCAAAACAACAAAGGTACGGATCATTTTTAATGCCTCAAAACTCTCACATTCCGGAAGTTCGTTGAACGAAGTACTGGCCCGACCCTGCAGAACGACTTGATGCTTGTAATCCTACAATGGCGCCTCTACAATTTCGTTTTTAATGGCGACATCGAAAATATGTACCGCCAAATACTCATACACCCAGAAGATCAGGATTATCAGCGAATCATAGTACGCAGATCTCCAAAATCACCGCTCGAAGATTTTAAACTGAAAACAGTTACTTTTGGTGTGAACTGTGCCCCCTACCTAGCAATCCGCACCCTCCATCAGCTAGCAGCAGACACCAAAGATGAATTCGCCAGAAATGTTCTTCTAAACGAGACTTATGTAGATGACATCCTCTCTGTCGGATATAACCTACAGTCCACAATAAATTCCATGGCCCAAGTTATCGAAGCTCTGAGATCAGCCGGTTTTCCTCTGAAGAGAATAACGGCTACTCACCCCGAAATACTCAAATCCATCCCAAAACCTGATCTCCTCGATGCAGATTTTCTAAAATTCCATGTCAGCTCCACAAAGACCCTTGGAATAAAATGGAACGCTATCAACGACTCATTCTCGTACTCGTATGACCCTCTACCAGCCGACGAATCAAGGACAAAGCGACAAATATTATCAGCAATAGCGAAATTGTTTGACCCGGCAGGATGGCTAGCGCCAATTATGGTATTAGCCAAGGCTCTCCTTCAATAACTCTGGTTGGAAGGAACGGACTGGGACGAAGAGATCAAACCTCTGGCCTTATACAAATGGAATACCTTTCGGGGAAATCTCGCAGCGATAGGTGACATAAAAATCCCCCGATGGGTCGACTTTTCTCCCGACAGACCATTTCAAATACACGGATTCCCTGATGCCTCAGAAAAAGCATTCTGCGCATGCGTGCACCTCAGAGTGCAGAATAGCGATAACGATTTCACTACAAATTTGTTAGTAGCAAATAGCAAAGTAGCCCCTTTAAAAACCGTAAGCCTACCTCGCCTTGAATTGTGTGGGGCATTACTACTCTCAAAATTAGTCAAACAAATATGCTCTCATTTAAAAATGGCCCCACATGAGCTAAGTCTCTGTTCAGACTCCTCAATCGTGTTAGCATGGTTGGAAAAACCACATACGTAGCAAACCGCACTGCGAAAATTCTCAAAAATGTCGGCAATGTTACTTGGCGCCATGTGTCAAGCGGCGACAATCCAGCAGACCTTGAAACACGTGGATGCAAACCCCAAGAGCTAGCTGAATCCTCCCTATGGTGGAAAGGCCGGGAGTGGCTATCCAAGTCTCCCGATTTCTGGCCTAAAGCGGTTCCTCAAAATTCCAGTCCCCCAGAACAAAAACGTGTCGAAGCATTACACACCGGAGAGGCCCTGGATCCCTTAGAACGTTTCTCTTCATTCACTAGGGCCCTCCGCGTTACCGCGTACATGTATCGGTTCATCCACAAAGCGAAAAAACAACAAGTCCCTTCAACACATTCTCTCTCTCCAGAAGAGATTTGCCATGCAAAGGAACGCCTTATCATCGTAACTCAACAAATGTACTATGCGGAAGCAATCTCTTTATTAAAAGCATCTAAGCCGATAAGTAGCAAGATTCCGCTACTGCCATTGAACCCAATGTTAGACCAGAAGGAAATATTGCGCGTGAATGGACGCCTAAGTTATGCCCCACTCAGTGATAATGAACGTCATCCGATCATCATTCCCGAATCCTCAAAATTGTGTACCCTCTTCCTCGACTTTACTCACAATCTTCTATTTCACGCAGAAAAGCAACTCATGCTTCGGATGGTACAGCAATAATATTATATTCCGCGCTTTAAACAAAAGATAAAGTCATATATTTTCCACTGCAAGACTTGCACGATCCACAAGCAGAAGATGAATTCCCAGATCATGGCAGCGTTGCCAGCCGAACGATCAACGTATACTGTCCCGTTCCACACGACAGGAGCCGATTTCGCGGGACCATTCCTCGTCAAAACCTCTACTCTACGACGCGCCTCCTACTCCAAAGTCTATGTCTGCATCTTTGTTTGTTTTTCAACTAAAGCCATACATCTTGAGGTCTGTTCAAACTTGACCACCGAAGCGTTTAGAGCAGCCTTTGCGCGTTTTGTGGGCCGCCTCGGAATGGCGCACAAAATCATGTCCGACAACGGAAAGAACTTTATCGGCGCTCATCGAGCGATTCAAAAGGAAATGCCTCTTTTTCTCCCAGAAGCAAATCAAGACATCGCCGAAAATTATGCTCCTCGAGGCCTTTCTTGGCAATTCATACCACCATATGCTCCTCACATGGGTGGGCTATGGGAAGCAGCAGTTAAAAGTTGTAAAACCCATTTAACAAAAGTAGCTGGTAATCATAAGTTCTCCTTTGAAGAATTCACGACCCTCATCGTTCGTATTGAAGGAGTCCTCAACTCCAGACCTATTTCTCCCATGTCGGAGGACCCTACAGACCTACTCGCGCTAACGCCAGGACATTTTCTCCGTGGTGCCCCCTGCTGTCCCTGCCGGAAGCCAATGCAGAAAATCTAAATCCAACTCGTAAATGGCAATTACTTACACCATCAATTCAGCAATCGCTGGAAGAACGAGTATCTTCAACAACTGCATAAACGACAAAAATGGAAAACATCTCAAACGAACCTGAAAGAAGACGATCTAGTCGTTGTTAAAGATGATCTGTTGCCAACCATTGAGTGGCGCCTCGGACGCATTTCAAAACTGCATGCAGGTCCCGATGGAAATGTTCGCGTCCTCGATATTCGTACTCAACATGGAGTAATAACGCGGAACATCACCAAAATCTGTTTATTGACCCCATCCTAATTCTATTGCCTTTTTCTTCCCAGCTAGAATTGTCTTATCTGCAGTTCAACCTCAATTCACCCTAATGCTGAGTTCCTTTTCTCTTTTTATACTCAGTTGAGCAGAGCTCACAGAGTATATTAAGTTTGATTGGATAACGGTTGGTTGTACATATATAAAGGAATCGAGATAGATATAGACTTCCATATATCAAAATAATCAGGATCGAAAAAAAATTTGATTGAGCCATGTCCGTCCGTCCGTCCGTCCGTCCGTCCGTCCGTCCGTCCGTCCGTCCGTCCGTCCGTCCGTTAACACGATAACTTGAGTAAATTTTGAGGTATCTTGATGAAATTTGGTATGTAGGTTCCTGAGCACTCATCTCAGATCGCTATTTAAAATGAACGATATCGGACTATAACCACGCCCACTTTTTCGATATCGAAAATTTCGAAAAACCAAAAAAATGCGATAATTCATTGCCAAAGGCGGTTAAAGCGATGAAACTTGGTAGATGGGTTGAAGTTATGACGCAGAATAGAAAACTAGTAAGATTTTGGACAATGGGCGTGGCACCGCCCACTTTTACAAGAAGGTAATTTAAAAGTTTTGCAAGCTGTAATTTGGCAGTCGTTGAAGATATCATGATGAAATTTCGCAGGAACATTACTACTATTACTATATATGTGCTAAATAAAAATTAGCAAAATTGGATGAAGAACACGCCCACTTTTTAAAAAAAAAATTTTTTAAATTCAAATTTTAACAAAAAAGTTAATATCTTTACTGTATATAAGTAAATTAAGTCAAAATTCAACTCCAGTAATGATATGATGCAACAAAATCCAAAAATAAAAGAAAATTTCAAAATGGGCGTGGATCCGCCCATTTTCATTTAGTTTGTCTAGAATACTTTTAATGCCATAAGTCGAACAAAAATTTACCAATCCTTCTCAAATTTAGTAGGAGCATAGATTCTGTGACGATAACTGTTCTCTGTGAAAATGGGCGAAATCGGTGGAAGCCACGCCCAGTTTTTATACACAGTCCACCGTCTGCCCTTCCGCTCGGCCGTTAACACAATAACTTGAGCAAAAACCGATATATCTTTACTAAACTTAGCCCACGTACTTATCTGAACTCACTTTATCTTGGTATAAAAAATGGCCGAAATCCGACCATAACCACGCCCACTTTATCGATATCGAAAATTACGAAAAATGAAAAAAATGCCATAATTCTATACCAACTACGAAAAAAGGGATGAAACATGGTAACTGGATTGGTTTATTGACGCAAAATATAACTTTGGAAAAAACTTTGTAAAATGGGTGTGACACCTACCATATTAAGTAGAAGAAAATGAAAAAGTTCTACAAGGCGAAATCAACAGCCCTTGGAATCTTGGCAGGAATACTGTTAGTGGTATTGCATATATAAATAAATTAGCAGTACCCGACAGATGATTTTCTGGATCACCTGGTCCACATTTTGGTCGATATCGCGAGAACGCCTTCACATATACATCTAAGGGCCACTCGCTTTTAAAACCCTCATTAATACTTTTAATTTGATATCCATATCGTACAAACACATTCTAGAATCACCCTGGCCCACCCTAATGGCGATATCTCGAAAAGGCGTCCACCTATAGACCTAATGCCCACTCCCTCTTAAAATGCTCAGTAACACCCTTCGTTTGATACCCATATCGTACAAACATTCTAGAGTCACCCTTGGTCCACCTTTATGGCGATATCTCGAAAAGGCGTCCACCTATAGAACTAAGGATTACTCCCTTTTAAAATACTCATTACCACCTTTCATTTGATACCCATATCGTACAAACACATTCTAGAGTCACCCTGGCCCACCCTAATGGCGATATCTCGAAAAGGCGACCACCTATATACCTAATGTCCACTCCCTCTTAAAATGCTCAGTAACACCTTTCGTTTGATACCCATATCGTACAAACATTCTAGAGTCACCCCTGGCCCACCCTAATGGCGATATCTCGAAAAGGCGTCCACCTATAGACCTAATGCCCACTCCCTCTTAAAATGCTCAGTAACACCTTTCGTTTGATACCCATATCGTACAAACATTCTAGAGTCACCCCTGGCCCACCCTAATGGCGATATCTCGAAAAGGCGTCCACATATAGACCTAATGCCCACTCCCTCTTAAAATGCTCAGTAACACCTTTCGTTTGATACCCATATCGTACAAACATTGTAGAGTCACCCTTGGTCCACCTTTATGGCGATATCTCGAAAAGGCGTCCACCTATAGAACTAAGGATTATTCCCTTTTAAAATACTCATTACCACCTTTCATTTGATACCCATATCGTACAAACACATTCTAGAGTCACCCTGGCCCACCCTAATGGCGATATCTCGAAAAGGCGTCCACCTATAGACCTAATGCCCACTCCCTCTTAAAATGCTCAGTAACACCTTTCGTTTGATACCCATATCGTACAAACATTCTAGAGTCACCCCTGGCCCACCCTAATGGCGATATCTCGAAAAGGCGTCCACCTATAGACCTAATGCCCACTCCCTCTTAAAATGCTCAGTAACACCTTTCGTTTGATATCCATATCGTACAAACATTCTAGAGTCACCCTTGGTCCACGTTTATGGCGATATCTCGAAAAGGCGTCCACCTATAGAACTAAGGATTACTCCCTTTTAAAATACTCATTACCACCTTTCATTTGATACCCATATCGTACAAAAACATTCTGGAGTCACCCCTTTCCCACCCTAATGGCGATATCTCGAAAAGGCGTCCACCTATAGACCTAATGCCCACTCCCTCTTAAAATGCTCAGTAACACCTTTCGTTTGATACCCATATCGTACAAACATTCTAGAGTCACCCCTGGCTCACCCTAATGGCGATATCTCGAAAAGGCGTCCACCTATAGACCTAATGCCCACTCCATCTTAAAATGATCAGTAACACCTTTCGTTTGATACCCATATCGTACAAACACAATCTAGAGTCACCCCTGGCCCACCCTAATGACGATACCTCGAAAAGGCGTCCACCTATAGACCTCATGCCCACTTCCTCTTAAAATGCTCAGTAGCACCTTTCGTTTGATACCCATATCGTACAAACATTCTAGAGTCACCATTGGTCCACCTTTATGGCGATATCTCGAAAAGGCGTCCACCTATAGAACTAAGGATTACTCCCTTTTAAAATACTCATTACCATCTTTCATTTGATACCCATATCATACAAACACATTCTGGAGTCACCCCTGGCCCACCCTAATGGCGACATTTCGAAAAGGCGTGCACCTATAGACCTAATGCCCACTCCCTCTTAAAATGCTCAGTAACACCTTTCATTTGATTCCCATATCGTACAACTAGAGACACCCCTGGTCCACCTTTATGGCGATATCTCGAAACGGCGTCCACCTATGGAACTAAGGATCACTGCTTTTCAAAATATTCATTAACAGCTTTCATTTGATACCCATATCGTACAAACATATTCTAGAGTCACCCCTGGTCCACCTTTATGGCGATTTCTCGAAAAGGCGTTCACCTATAGAACTAAGGCCCATTCCCTTTTAAAGTACTCATTATCACCTTTCATTTGATACCCATATCGTACAAACACATTCTAGAGTCAGCCCTGGTCCACCTTTATGGCGATATCCCTAAATGGCGTCCATCCATAGAACTATGGCCTACTCTCTCTTAAAATACTCTTTAATACCTTCCATTTGACACACATGTCATACAACCACATTCCAGGGTTACCCTAGGTTCATTTTCCTACATGGTGATTTTCCTTATCTTGTCTCCATAGCTCTCAACTGAGTATGTAATGTTCGGTTACACCCGAACTTAGCCTTCCTTACTTGTTTATTCTAACGTTTTTCTCCACAGATCTAATCATGGAATTGGGAAAATGCCGCCTATGTTGCCGCCAGCACGCTTTGCGCCAATGCCACGCATTTCTAATAATGACTCCTGCAGAGCGATGTATGAAAATTTTATCCAATTTGATTAACTTACCTGTAAAAATACTGACCTTTTAAATACCTACCTTAAATTGCATTGCTGAATTTACACTCAAATTTGAATTTTAAACTTACCTTTATATCCACATTTACCCTAAAATCCTAATGTCAAACTCTTAAGAAGAGATTGGAAAGCTACCGCTTCTTTTCTATTTACTTACTTTGGTATATGTTGATTTGTACGCTCACTGCACAGCTTATCGAGCGGTCATCGACGGCCGCGCAGGCAGTTGTCTTTTAGAGCGCGCGGTTGAATTACCTATCAGTTGTTAAACTTAAAATTTATTAGTAAAATTCTTTATACTAAACCGAAACCTATTACTAAACTAAAACGAGATTTAAATTAACTATTATTGTATTAAATTAGAAACCATATCGTGTTCTTATTTAGCAAGGAAAGTGCCTGCCAGTGGTGAGTGCCCCTACCCCCTCCCATTAATGTGAATACTTGAACAAATAATGATTTAGAAAATGTATTTACCCTTCCGAAAATGTTTGCGTCTAGTTTTTATTATAAACGTAAACTGTCGTATACAATCTTACTGGTATCTTTGTTATTCCCGGTCACGCAAAAGTTACATACTGTGCTTTATGGAACGAAATTTTGAGCGGTCGCAGTGGAAATGATATTGCCAGTGCCTTAATTAAAATATTAAAAAAGGTTGTCACTGACCATCCTAATTTGAACAGCATTACACTTTGTAGTGATTCATGCGTTCCACAAAATAGAAATCGTGCAACTTCAACTGCATTACTTCAATTTATTCATGACAATCCAGAGATAGAAGAAGTTAAGCAAAAATTTAGTGAGCCAGGGCATTCAAGCTTACAGGAAGTTGACTGCGTTCATAGTGCCATTGAGAAGTATTTGCGGAACCTGGAAATTCCAGGCCAAATTTCTTTAATAAGACTGCTTAAGAGCATGACTTTCCCAAATATAAAATTAACCATATTACTGAATTAGACTTCAAATGTTATTCCATTAAATCAGAAAATTTGAATTTCAAAGACGTTCAATTTTTCAAATGCAAATATTTGAGCTACTCAAAGTCTGACTTGTTTAAAATTGGTGTTAAGACATCATTTAAACAAGTAAACTATAGTACCGTAGATCTAAGAAAAAATAAAACTAGATACTCAAATATATTGAGTATGTGGAGACAAGAACATAAGCTTGTTCCAAAAAAAGAACTTGATTTGAATAAAATTAAGGACTTAAAAAGTTGCATTCTATTTTTGGAAAGAGAAGAAGACAAATCTTTTTATAGAACCATATTATAAATGTAATTAAATTGCGATCTCATCTATATGTACCTACTTTATATTATTTTTAACGTTAATTTGTTAAGTTTTTTTTTGAACTGAAGCTAAATTGAATTCCTTTGTTTACTCGAATTGGATAAACTATTGTTTTTTATGTTTACTTTAATGTTGTTGTTATACGTATAAAATATGTTTTGATTTTAAATAAAGCTGAATAAAACGTTTTCATTCACGTAATTTTTACAAATGCTGGCAGTAATTTGTCGCATGTGCATGGAACGACCACAACCATGTTGTGAAATGTAACATACGACAAAATGTGACTAAAGAAAACCTGCAATAAATGTTTCATTGTTTGTGTAAAATTGGTTTCTGTCTTAAATTTTCGAGAAAACGCGTTTTAAACTTCAATCGCGTTTTCCCAAAAGTCGTCAAATGTAACATACAACAACATTTAACCAGGCGACGCTACATATTTGTATGGGTTGCTCATCGGCGAAATAATTATACTCAGTTGAGCAGAGGTCACAGAGTATATTAACTTTGATTGGATAACGGTTGGTTGCACAGGTATAAAGGAATCAAGATAGATATAGACTTCCATATTTCAAAATCATCAGTATCGAAAAAAAATTCGATTGAGCCATGTCCGTCCGTCTGTCCGTTAACACGATAACTTGAGTAAATTTTGAGGTATCTTGATGAATTTGGTTGGTGGGTTCCTGGGCACTCATCTCAGATCGCTATTTAAAATGAACGGTATCGGACAATAACCACGTCCACTTTTTCGATATCGAAAATTTCGAAAAATCGAAAAAGTGCGATAATTCATTACCAAATACGGATTAAGCGATGAAACTTGGTAGTTGAGTTGAACTTATGACACAGAATAGAAAACTAGTAAAATTTTGGACAATGGGCGAGGCACCGCCCACTTTTAAAAGAAGGTAATTTAGAAGTTTTGCAAGCTGTAGTTTGGCAGTCGTTGAAGATATCATGATGAAATTTGGCAGGAACGTTACTCTTATTACCTTATGTCCGCTTAATAAAAATTAGCAAAATCGGAGAACGACCACGCCCACTTTTTAAAAAAAAATTTTTTTAATTCAAATTTTAAAAGAAAAGTTAATATCTTTACAGTATATAAGTAAATTATGTCACCATTCAACTCCAGTAATGATATGTTGCAACAAAATACAAAAATAAAAGAAAATTTCGAAATGGGAGTGGCTCCGCCCTTTTCCATTTAATTTGTATAGGATACTTTTAATGCCATAAGTCGAACAAAAATTTACCAATCCTTGTGAAATTTGGTAGAGGCTTAGATTCTAGGACGATAACTGTTTTCTGTGAAAATGGGCGAAATCGGTTGAAGCCACGCCCAGTTTTTATACACAGTCGACCGTCTGTCCTTCCGCTCGGCCGTTAAGACGATAACTTGAGCAAAAATCGATATATCTTTACTAAACTCAGTTCACGTACTTATCTGAACTCACTTTGTATTGGTGTAAAAAATCGCCGAAATCCGACTATGACCACGCCTACTTTTTCGATATCGAAAATTACGAAAAATTAAAAAAATGCCATAATTATATACCAAATACGAAAAACGAGATGAAACATGGTAATTGTATTGGTCTATTGACGCAAAATATAACTATAGAAAAAAACTTGGTAAAATGGGTGTGACAACTACCATATTAAGTAGAAGAAAATGAAAAAGTTTTGCAGGGCGAAATCAAAAGCCCTTGGAATCTTGGAAGGAATACTGTTCGTGGTATTACATATATAAATAAATTAGCGGTGGCCGACAGATGATGTTCTGGATCACCCTGGTCCACATTTTGGTCGATATCTCGAAAACGCCTTCACATATACAACTAAGGGCCACTCCCTTTTAAAACCCTCATTAATACCTTTAATTTGATACCCATATCGTACAAACACATTCTATAGTCACCCCTGGTCCACGTTTATGGCGATATCTCGAAAAGGCGTCCACATATAGAACTAAGGCCCACTCCTTTTTATACTCAGTTGAGCAGACCTCACAGAGTATATTAACTTTGATTGGATAACGGTTGGTTGTACAGGTATAAAGGAATCGAGATAGATATAGACTTCCACATATCAAAATCATCAGTATCGGAAAAAAATTCGATTGAGCCATGTCCGTCCGACCGTCCGTCTGTCCGTTAACACGATAACTTGAGTAAATTTTGAGGTATCTTGATGAAATTTGGTATGTAGGTTCCTGGGCACTCATCACAGATCGCTATTTAAAATGAATGATATCGGATAATAACCACGCCCACTTTTTCGATATCGAAAATTTCGAAAAATCGAAAAAGTGCGATAATTCATTACCATATACGGATTACGCGATGAAACTTGGTAGGTGAGTTGAACTTATGACGCAGAATAGAAAACTAGTAAAATTTTGGACAATGGGCGTGGCACCGCCCACTTTTAAAAGAAGGTAATTTAGAAGTTTTGCAAGCTGTAATTTGGCAGTTGTTGAAGATATCATGATGAAATTTGACAGGAACGTTACTCTTATTACTATATGTCTGATTGTTAAAAATTAGCAAAATCGGAGAACGACCACGCCCACTTTTTAAAAAAAAATTTGTTTATTCAAATTTTAAAAGAAAAGTTAATATCTTTACAGTTAGGCAGAGTTAATTGGTAAAGACAATGAAAAAGTGCATACTGAAATAAAAAAAAATAAACAGCAATAATAATGAAAAAAGAGTGTCATATGCTGATGCCATAAGAAATAATAATAAAAAGAGTGAAGTACCACAGCTTAAAAAAGATGTCGCAATAATAGTGAAACCGAAAGGAAAACAAACTAGTGAAAAAACAAGTAAGGAAGGCTAAGTTCGGGTGTAACCGAACATTACATACTCAGTTGAGAGCTATGGAGACAAGATAAGGAAAATCACCATGTAGGAAAATGAACCTAGGGTAACCCTGGAATGTGGTTGTATGACATGTGTATCAAATGGAAGGTATTAAAGAGTATTTTAAGAGAGAGTAGGCCATAGTTCTATGGATGGACGCCATTTAGGGATATCGCCATAAAGGTGGACCAGGGCTGACTCTAGAATGTGTTTGTACGATATGGGTATCAAATGAAAGGTGATAATGAGTACTTTAAAAGGGAATGGGCTTTAGTTCTATAGGTGAACGCCTTTTCGAGAAATCGCCATAAAGGTGGACCAGGGGTGACTCTAGAATATGTTTGTACGATATGGGTATCAAATGAAAGCTGTTAATGAATATTTTGAAAAGCAGTGATCCTTAGTTCCATAGGTGGACGCCGTTTCGAGATATCGCCATAAAGGTGGACCAGGGGTGTCTCTAGTTGTACGGTATGGGAATCAAATGAAAGGTGTTACTGAGCATTTTAAGAGGGAGTGGGCATTAGGTCTATAGGTGCACGCCTTTTCGAAATGTCGCCATTAGGGTGGGCCAGGGGTGACTCCAGAATGTGTTTGTATGATATGGGTATCAAATGAAAGATGGTAATGAGTATTTTAAAAGGGAGTAATCCTTAGTTCTATAGGTGGACGCCTTTTCGAGATATCGCCATAAAGGTGGACCAATGGTGACTCTAGAATGTTTGTACGATATGGGTATCAAACGAAAGGTGCTACTGAGCATTTTAAGAGGAAGTGGGCATGAGGTCTATAGGTGGACGCCTTTTCGAGGTATCGTTATTAGGGTGGGCCAGGGGTGACTCTAGATTGTGTTTGTACGATATGGGTATCAAACGAAAGGTGTTACTGATCATTTTAAGATGGAGTGGGCATTAGGTCTATAGGTGGACGCCTTTTCGAGATATCGCCATTAGGGTGAGCCAGGGGTGACTCTAGAATGTTTGTACGATATGGGTATCAAACGAAAGGTGTTACTGAGCATTTTAAGAGGGAGTGGGCATTAGGTCTATAGGTGGACGCCTTTTCGAGATATCGCCATTAGGGTGGGAAAGGGGTGACTCCAGAATGTTTTTGTACGATATGGGTATCAAATGAAAGGTGGTAATGAGTATTTTAAAAGGGAGTAATCCTTAGTTCTATAGGTGGACGCCTTTTCGAGATATCGCCATAAAGGTGGACCAAGGGTGACTCTACAATGTTTGTACGATATGGATATCAAACGAAAGGTGTTACTGAGCGTTTTAAGAGGGAGTGGGCATTAGGTCTATAGGTGGACGCCTTTTCGAGATATCGCCATTAGGGTGGGCCAGGGGTGACTCTAGAATGTTTGTACGATATGGGTATCAAACGAAAGGTGTTACTGAGCATTTTAAGAGGGAGTGGGCATTAGGTCTATAGGTGGACGCCTTTTCGAGATATCGCCATTAGGGTGGGAAAGGGGTGACTCCAGAATGTTTTTGTACGATATGGGTATCAAATGAAAGGTGGTAATGAGTATTTTAAAAGGGAGTAATCCTTAGTTCTATAGGTGGACGCCTTTTCGAGATATCGCCATAAACGTGGACCAAGGGTGACTCTAGAATGTTTGTACGATATGGATATCAAACGAAAGGTGTTACTGAGCATTTTAAGAGGGAGTGGGCATTAGGTCTATAGGTGGACGCCTTTTCGAGATATCGCCATTAGGGTGAGCCAGGGGTGACTCTAGAATGTTTGTACGATATGGGTATCAAACGAAAGGTGTTACTGAGCATTTTAAGAGGGAGTGGGCATTAGGTCTATAGGTGGACGCCTTTTCGAGATATCGCCATTAGGGTGGGAAAGGGGTGACTCCAGAATGTTTTTGTACGATATGGGTATCAAATGAAAGGTGGTAATGAGTATTTTAAAAGGGAGTAATCCTTAGTTCTATAGGTGGACGCCTTTTCGAGATATCGCCATAAACGTGGACCAAGGGTGACTCTAGAATGTTTGTACGATATGGATATCAAACGAAAGGTGTTACTGAGCATTTTAAGAGGGAGTGGGCATTAGGTCTATAGGTGGACGCCTTTTCGAGATATCGCCATTAGGGTGGGCCAGGGGTGACTCTAGAATGTTTGTACGATATGGGTATCAAACGAAAGGTGTTACTGAGCATTTTAAGAGGGAGTGGGCATTAGGTCTATAGGTGGACGCCTTTTCGAGATATCGCCATTAGGGTGGGCCAGGGTGACTCTAGAATGTGTTTGTACGATATGGGTATCAAATGAAAGGTGGTAATGAGTATTTTAAAAGGGAGTAATCCTTAGTTCTATAGGTGGACGCCTTTTCGAGATATCGCCATAAAGGTGGACCAAGGGTGACTCTACAATGTTTGTACGATATGGGTATCAAACGAAAGGTGTTACTGAGCATTTTAAGAGGGAGTGGGCATTAGGTCTATATGTGGACGCCTTTTCGAGATATCGCCATTAGGGTGGGCCAGGGGTGACTCTAGAATATTTGTACGATATGGGTATCAAACGAAAGGTGTTACTGAGCATTTTAAGAGGGAGTGGGCATTAGGTCTATAGGTGGACGCCTTTTCGAGATATCGCCATTAGGGTGGGCCAGGGGTGACTCTAGAATGTTTGTACGATATGGGTATCAAACGAAAGGTGTTACTGAGCATTTTAAGAGGGAGTGGACATTAGGTATATAGGTGGTCGCCTTTTCGAGATATCGCCATTAGGGTGGGCCAGGGGTGACTCTAGAATGTTTGTACGATATGGGTATCAAACGAAAGGTGTTACTGAGCATTTTAAGAGGGAGTGGGCATTAGGTCTATAGGTGGACGCCTTTTCGAGATATCGCCATTAGGGTGGGCCAGGGTGATTCTAGAATGTGTTTGTACGATATGGATATCAAATTAAAAGTATTAATGAGGGTTTTAAAAGCGAGTGGCCCTTAGATGTATATGTGAAGGCGTTCTCGCGATATCGACCAAAATGTGGACCAGGTGATCCAGAAAATCATCTGTCGGGTACTGCTAATTTATTTATATATGCAATACCACTAACAGTATTCCTGCCAAGATTCCAAGGGCTGTTGATTTCGCCTTGTAGAACTTTTTCATTTTCTTCTACTTAATATGGTAGGTGTCACACCCATTTTACAAAGTTTTTTCCAAAGTTATATTTTGCGTCAATAAACCAATCCAGTTACCATGTTTCATCCCTTTTTTCGTAGTTGGTATAGAATTATGGCATTTTTTTCATTTTTCGTAATTTTCGATATCGATAAAGTGGGCGTGGTTATGGTCGGATTTCGGCCATTTTTTATACCAAGATAAAGTGGGTTCAGATAAGTACGTGGGCTAAGTTTAGTAAAGATATATCGGTTTTTGCTCAAGTTATTGTGTTAACGGCCGAGCGGAAGGACAGACGGTGGACTGTGTATAAAAACTGGGCGTGGCTTCCACCGATTTCGCCCATTTTCACAGAGAACAGTTATCGTCACAGAATCTATGCTCCTACCAAATTTGAGAAGGATTGGTAAATTTTTGTTCGACTTATGGCATTAAAAGTATTCTAGACAAACTAAATGAAAATGGGCGGATCCACGCCCATTTTGAAATTTTCTTTTATTTTTGGATTTTGTTGCATCATATCATTACCGGAGTTGAATTTTGACTTAATTTACTTATATACAGTAAAGATATTAACTTTTTTGTTAAAATTTGAATTAAAAAAAATTTTTTTTTAAAAAGTGGGCGTGTTCTTCATCCAATTTTGCTAATTTTTATTTAGCACATATATAGTAATAGTAGTAACGTTCCTGCCAAATTTCATCATGATATCTTCAACGACTGCCAAATTACAGCTTGCAAAACTTTTAAATTACCTTCTTGTAAAAGTGGGCGGTGCCACGCCCATTGTCCAAAATCTTACTAGTTTTCTATTCTGCGTCATAGCTTCAACCCATCTACCGAGTCTCATCGCTTTAACCGCCTTTGGCAATGAATTATCGCATTTTTTCGGTTTTTCGAAATTTTCGATATCGAAAAAGTGGGCGTGGTTATAGTCCGATATCGTTCATTTTAAATAGCGATCTGAGATGAGTGCTCAGGAACCTACATACCAAATTTCATCAAGATACCTCAAAATTTACTCAAGTTATCGTGTTAACGGACGGACGGACGGACGGACGGACATGGCTCAATCAAATTTTTTTTCGATCCTGATTATTTTGATATATGGAAGTCTATATCTATCTCGATTCCTTTATATATGTACAACCAACCGTTATCCAATCAAACTTAATATACTCTGTGAGCTCTGCTCAACTGAGTATAACAAAGCAAGATCTGAACAACAAGGTGGATCCGAAAAACCTAAAGATTTCAAATATCGAAACAAGAAATAATGGGGTGATGTTAATCCATAGTGAAAATAATGATGAGCGTGAAAAAATAAAATTAGCAATTGAAAACAACATTGGTAGAGAATACGAAGTAAAAGTGCCTGAGCAGATTCGTCCAAGTTTTGTAGTCTCGGGCATAATTTTTAAATACGAAAATGATGTGCTAATAGACACCATAAAAAAACAAAATGAATGTGTAAGCAAGAGTTCACTAAAAATTGTAAAAAAAATCGAGAGAAAACGAGGTAACACAATGGTGCAAGATATAATTTTTGAAATTGATAAAGAGGACTTTTCCAAGATTTTGGCAGCTGAGAGAATTAACATCGGGTGGGAAAGATGTCAAGTGTATGACGCGATTAGCGTACTAATGTGCTACAAATGTAAAGGTTTCAATCATAGAGCATCAGATTGTAAAAGCGATGAAGCCTGCAATAGGTGCCATGGAAAACATAACTCAAAAACGTGTGAAGAAACCCCCATAAAAAAATGCCTAAATTGTATAAAGGCCAAAGAAAAGTTGAAGTTAGAAATAGACTTTAATCACGACACATTTGATAAAGAGTGCCCATGCTATATCAATAAACTACAAATAAAAAAACAAAAGCTCGGTTATTAGCAATTAAGAAATAATGAAGATACCAATATAAAAGTACAAAATAAAGTGAAAGCAGAGTTGAAGTGTATATACATCAATACTAACAGTATCACGGCAAACAAAGCCGAAGTCCAAAGAATGGTTGAAGAAGAAAATCCCAGTATTGTGTTATGTGCTGAGACCCACACCACAGAGAATATAAGTGACACAGAAATAAATATTATTGGATATAATCACGTTAGATGCGATTCGCATAGCCGACACACAGGTGGTGTCCTTATATACATTCATAAATCGATCGAATTTAAAGTAGTATTTAATAACAGTATTAATAATAACCTATGGTGTATTGTGATTAAAACCATAAAAAACACGATTAAATGGAAAATAGGTGTAGTATACCACTCACCAAACACAAGCGATGCTGAATTTATAAACCATATGGGCGAGGTGTTAGAAGAATATTTTTGTGAAACTGAAAACAATATTATTATAGGCGATTTTAACATAAATGTGAATGTACAGTCAACGTACACAAACCAGCTAAATCATATATTCGCGATAGCATCAATGCACCAACTAATTAAGTTTAATACAAGGGTAACAGAAGTGTCACAGACAAAAATAGACCTTCTTTATATTAACAATGATAAAATTGAAATAAAAATCTATAAAACCATAGAATATCAGATCATGAAACGATCTGCTTCAAAATGCCTGTTCAAGAAAGACACAAAATGAGAATATATGAAAACCGCGTATGCTGGGATAATTATACAAAGGAAAGTCTGGTTGCTCTCCTTAGGAATTACAATATATCGGAACTGAATAAATGTGATATAGGACTTAAAGTTGAAACTATTAACAATATATTAGGGGATATAATGGCAACGCTTACCTACGAGAAACGAGTGCAAATTAAATTAGTAAATAAATGGTATGACCGGGAGCTTACGGAGTTAAACAAATTAAAATATGAGCTTTACAAAATAGCACAGAGTACAAATGAGTGGGATAGTTATAGTTATACAAAACGTATATATAAAAGACTTGTAAAAATAAAAAAGAAGCAATACATGGAAAATAAAATAGCGCTTAATTGCAACAATCAGAAACTAATATGGAAATGTCTTAAAGATGCCATAAACATGAGTCATGACACAGCCCAAGTAAAACGTATAGTAATAAATAGTACAGTTATTGAAGGAGACCCCGATATCGCGACCCATTTGAATCAGTTCTTTGTCGAGAGCATCACAACAATATGTAATACCATTGAACCAGCTACATCAGATGAGGCCACAGAGGATATTAGGGGGAGTGTTTTTGAACTGAAGCAAATAAATGTGGAACAGCTGTTGAGAACAGCAACTAATTTAAAAAATGAGTATGGAGGAAAAAAACTGGTAACAGGAGGTGTATATAAAGACAGTATGGAATATTTGGGATACGCTTATACATGTATTGTTAATGAGAGCTTTAGAGAAGGTGTAGTCCCAGCATGCTGGAAAACATCGACAGTGATACCAGTTGAAAAAGTTAAAGGGACTGAAAAACCAGAGGAAATACGGCCTATTAATACGTTGCCTAGTGATGAAAAGATTTTAGAGAAAATCGTAAAAGACCAGCTTCTCGATTACCTGAATAAAAATCAAATTATTATATGTGAACAATCAGGGTTCAGAACTAAACACTCTTGTGAAAGCGCTCTAAACCTGGTTATAGCGGAATGGAAACAAAGCCTATCAAACAAGTTAGTAACAGTGTCGGTCTTTCTGGACCTAAAAAGGGCATTCGAAACCATCGACAGGGTCATCCTACTAAGGAAACTGCATAATATTGGGGTACGTAATACAGCACTGCGGTGGTTTAAAAGCTACCTTACTAGCAGAAAACAGAAAACCATAATTAGAAGCACATCGTCGCCGGAAGTTGATGTTGACATAGGTCTTCCACAAGGATCTATTCTTGCTGCAATATTATTCATTGTATATATAAACGATATAAAGAGCTGTCTTAGCCACTGCAAGATACGACTCTTCGCAGATGATGCATTATTGACAATAAGTTGTTCGTCGGAGATCGAAGCTATAACTAAAATGCAAGCGGACTTGAATGCTGTTTATAATTGGTTGTGTCAAAATAAGCTTAAAATAAATATTGAAATTGGCGGCCACCGTGGTGTGATGGTAGCGTGCTCCGCCTATCACACCGTATGCCCTGGGTTCAACTCCCGGGCAAAGCAACATCAAAATTTTAGAAATAAGATTTTTCAATTAGAAGAAAATTTTTCTAAGCGGGGTCGCCCCTCGGCAGTGTCTGGCAAGCGCTCCGATTGTATTTCTGCCATGAAAAGCTCTCAGTGAAAACTCATCTGCCTTGCAGATGCCGTTCGGAGTCGGCATAAAACATGTAGGTCCCGTCCGGCCAATTTGTAGGGAAAAATCAAGAGGAGCACGACGCAAATTGGAAGAGAAGCTCGGCCTTAGATCTCTTCGGAGGTTATCGCGCCTTACATTTATTTTTATTTAAATATTGAAAAAACGAAATGGATGACCATGAGAAGAAAGAATGCAGAAGAAAATAATTTAGCCTTGAAAATAGCAAATAGTACCATACAAAAGGTTAAAGAAATTAAATACCTAGGAATTATAATTGATGAGAAACTTAAGTTCAATGAGCATCTTAAGTATACAGAGGCAAAGATATCAAAAAAAATTGGATTTATGTTCCGGACATGCAAGCACGTCAGCAAATATTATAAAATTATGGTTTATAGGTCCATTATAGAACCTCATTTCATATACTGCCCTACGATATTATTCATGTTAGCCGACTCGAACATCGCAAAACTACAGGTGAAACAAAATAAAGCAATGCGGTTTATTCTTAGAAAACGATATGATACCCCAATACATGAAATGTTAGAAAGTTTAAATTGGCTGAGTGTAAAGCAACTCATTGTATACTACACTCTAAAATTCATACACAACATGAAACTAGGCAACCTGCCGAAATATTTAAATGACCGAGTAATATACAACAACGAGGTTCATGACTACCACACAAGAAACAGGAATAACTTCCGTCTGCCAGCTGTTCGATCAGAATTCGACAAGAACAATATATACTACGAGGGATTGAGAGAGTACAATGATCTACCATTTGAAATAAAACAATGTCCAAATATCAATAAATTTAAGAAATTATTATATAACTATTGCAAAGAACTACCATTTAGATAATGATCTCATACATACATGTACCTAATTTAGGTCTACAAGACTGTAAATAAATAAATAAATAAATACAGTATATAAGTAAATTATGTCAACATTCAACTCCAGTAATGATATGTTGCAACAAAATACAAAAATAAAAGAAAATTTCAAAATGGGAGTAGCTCCGCCCTTTTCTATTTAATTTGTCTAGGATACTTTTAATGCCATAAGTCGAACAAAAATTTACCAATCCTTGTGAAATTTGGTAGAGGCTTAGACTCTAGGACGATAACTCTTTTCTGTGAAAAAGGACGAAATTGGTTTGAAGCCACGCCCAGTTTTTATACACAGTCGGCCGTCTGTCCTTCCGCTCGGCCGTTAACACGATAACTTGAGCAAAAATCGATATATCTTTACTAAACTCAGTTCACGTACTTATCTGAACCCACTTTGTATTGGTGTAAAAAATGGCCGAAATCCGACTATGACCACGCCCACTTTTTCGATATCGAAAATTACGAAAAATGAAAAAAATGCCATATACCATATACGAAAAAAGGGATGAAACATTGTAATTGTATTGGTCTATTGAAGCAAAATATAACTTTAGAAAAAAACTTGGTAAAATGGTTCTGACACCTACCATATTAAGTAGAAGAAAATGAAAAAGTTTTGCAGGGCGAAATCAAAAGCCCTTGGAATCTTGGAAGGAATACTGTTCGTGGTATTACATATATAAATAAATTAGCGGTACCCGACAGATGATGTTCTGGATCACCCTGGCCACATTTTGGTCGATATCTCGAAAACGCCTTCACATATACAACTAAGGGCCACTCCCTTTTAAAACCCTCATTAATACCTTTAATTTGATACCCATATCGTACAAACGCATTCTAGAGTCACCCCTGGTCCATGTTTATGGCGATATCTCGAAAAGGCGTCCACATATAGAACTAAGGCACACTCCTTTTTAAAATACTTATTAACACCTTTCATTTGATACCCATATCGTACAAACAAATTCTAGAGTCACCCCTGGTCCACAATTATGGCGATATCTTGAAAAGGCGTCCACCTATAGAACTAAGGCCCACGCCCTTTTAGAATACACATTAACACCTTTCATTTGGTACCCATATCGTACAAACAAATTCTAGAGTCACCCCTGGCCCACCTTTATGGCGATATCTCGAAAAGGCGTCCACCTATAGAACTAAGGCACTCTCCTTTTTAAAATACTTATTAACACCTTTCATTTGATACCCATATCGTACAAAAAAATTCTAGAGTCACCCCTGGCCCACCTTTATGGCGATATCTCGAGAAGGCATCCACCTATAGAACTAAGGCCCACTCCCTTTTAAAATAGTCATTAACACCTTTCATTTGATACCCATATCGTACAAACAAATTCTAGAGTCACCCCTGGTCCACAATTATGGCGATATCTTCAAAAGGCGTCCACCTATAGAACTAAGGCCCACGCCCTTTTAGAATACACATTAACACCTTTCATTTGATACCCATATCGTACAAACAAATTCTAGAGTCACCCCTGGCCCACCTTTATAGCGATATCTCGAGAAGGCGTCCACCTATAGAACTAAGGCCGACGCCCTTTTAAAATACTCATTTACACCTTTCATTTGACACCCATATTTTACAAACGCATTCTGGAGTCACCCCTGGTCCACGTTTATGGCGATATCCCGAAAATGCGTCCACCCATAGAACTAAGGCCCACTCCCTTTTAAAACACTTATTAACACCTTTCGTTTGATACCCATATTGTACAAACGCATTCTAGAGTCAACCCTGGTGCACTTTTATAACGATATTTCGAAAAGGCGGCCACCCATAGAACTAAGGCCCACTCCCTTTTAAAATACTCATTAACACCTTTCATTTGATACACATATAGTACAAACAAATTCTAGAGTCACCCCTGGTTCACCTTTATGGCGATATCTCGAAAAGGCGTCCACATATAAAACTAAGGCCCACGCCCTCTTAAAATACTCATTAACACCTTTCATTTGATACTCATATCCTACAAAATAAATTCTAGAGTCACCCCTGGTCCACCTTTATGGCGATATCTCGAAAAGGCGTCCACCTACAGAACTTAGGCCCACTCCCTTTTAAAATTATCATTAACACATTTCATTTGATACTCATATCGTACAAACAAATTCTAGAGTCACCCCTGGTCCACCTTTATGGCGATATCTCGAAAAGGCGTCCACGTATAGAACTAAGGCCCACGCCCTCTTAAAATACTCATTAACACCTTTCATTTGATACTCATATAGTACAAACAAATTCTAGAGTCACCCCTGGTCCATCTTTATGGCGATATCTCGAAAAGGCGTCCATCTATAGAACTTAGGCCCACGCCCTTTTAAAATACTCATTAATACCTTTCATTTGATACCCATATCGTACAAAATAAATTCTAGAGTCACCCCTGGTCCATCTTTATGGCGATATCTCGAAAAGGCGTCCATCTATAGAACTTAGGCCCACGCCCTTTAAAAATACTCATTAATACCTTTCATTTGATACCCATATCGTACAAAATAAATTCTAGAGTCACACCTGGTCCACATTTATGGCGATATCTCGAAAAGGCGTCCACATATAAAACTAAGGCCCACGCCCTCTTAAAATACTCATTAACACCTTTCATTTGATACTCATATCGTACAAAATAAATTCTAGAGTCACCCCTGGTCCACCTTTATGGCGATATCTCGAAAAGGCGTCCACCTACAGAACTTAGGCCCACTCCCTTTTAAAATTATCATTAACACATTTCATTTGATACTCATATCGTACAAACAAATTCTAGAGTCACCCCTGGTCCACCTTTATGGCGATATCTCGAAAAGGCGTCCACGTATAGAACTTAGGCCCACGCCCTTTTAAAATACTCATTAATACCTTTCATTTGATACCCATATCGTACAAAATAAATTCTAGAGTCACCCTTGGTCCACCTTAATGGCGATATCCCTAAATGGCGTCCATCTATAGAACTATGGCCCACTTCCTCTTAAAATACTCTTTAATACCTTCCATTTGATACACATGTCATACAAACACATTCCAGGGCTACCCTAGGTTCTTTTTACAACATGTTGATTTTCCCTTACTTTGTCTCCACAGCTCTCAACTGAGTATGTAATGTTCGGTTCCACCCGAACTTAGCCTTCCTTACTTATTAAAATACTTATTAAAACCTTTCATTTGATACCCATATCGTACAAAAAAATTCTAGAGTCACCCCTGGCCCACCTTTATGGCGATATCTCTAAAAGGCATCCACCTATAGAACTTAGGCCCACTCCCTTTTAAAATACTCATTAACACCTTTTTTTTGATACCCATATCGTACAAATAAATTCTAGAGTCACCCCTGGTCCACCTTTATGGCGATATCTCGCAAAGGCGTCCACCTATAGAACTAAGGCCCACGCCCTTTTAAAATACTCATTAACACCTTTCATTTGATACCCATATTGTACAAACGCATTCTAGAGTCACCCCTGGTCCACGTTTATGGCGATATCCCGAAAAGGCGTCCACTCATAGAACTAAGGCCCACTCCCTTTTAAAACACTTATTAACACCTTTCGTTTGATACCCATATTGTACAAACGCATTCTAGAGTCAACCCTGGTCCACTTTTATAACGATATTCCGAAAAGGCGTCCACATATAGAACTAAGGCCCACGCCCTCTTAAAATACTCATTAACACCTTTCATTCGATACTCATATCGTACAAACAAATTCTAGAATCACCCCTGGTCCATCTTTATGGCGATATCTCGAAAACGCGTCCACATATAGAACTAAGGCCCACGCCCTCTTAAAATACTCATTTACACCTTTCATTTGATACTCATATCGTACAAACAAATTCTAGAGTCACCCCTAGTCCACCTTTATGGCGATATCTCGAAAAGGCGCCCACATATAGAACTTAGGCCCACTCCCTTTTAAAATTATCATTAACACTTTTCATTTGATAACCGTATAGTACAAACAAATTCTAGAGTCACCCCTGGTCCACCTTTATGGCGATATCTCTTAAAGGCGTCCACATATAGAACTAAGGCCCACGCCCTCTTAAAATACTCATTAACACCTTTCATTCGATACTCATATCGTACAAACAAATTCTAGAATCACCCCTGGTCCACCTTTATGGCGATATCTCGAAAAGGCGTCCACCTACAGAACTTAGGCACACTCCCTTTTAAAATTATCATTAACACATTTCATTTGATACTCATATCGTACAAACAAATTCTAGAGTCACCCCTGGTCCACCTTTATGGCGATATCTCGAAAAGGCGTCCACGTATAGAACTTAGGCCCACGCCCTTTTAAAATACTCATTAATACCTTTCATTTGATACCCATATCGTACAAAATAAATTCTAGAGTCACCCTTGGTCCACCTTAATGGCGATATCCCTAAATGGCGTCCATCTATAGAACTATGGCCCACTTCCTCTTAAAATACTCTTTAATACCTTCCATTTGATACACATGTCATACAAACACATTCCAGGGCTACCCTAGGTTCTTTTTACAACATGTTGATTTTCCCTTACTTTGTTTCCACAGCTCTCAACTGAGTATGTAATGTTCGGTTCCACCCGAACTTAGCCTTCCTTACTTATTAAAATACTTATTAAAACCTTTCATTTGATACCCATATCGTACAAAAAAATTCTAGAGTCACCCCTGGCCCACCTTTATGGCGATATCTCTAAAAGGCATCCATCTATAGAACTTAGGCCCACTCCCTTTTAAAATACTCATTAACACCTTTCATTTGATACCCATATCGTACAAATAAATTCTAGAGTCACCCCTGGTCCACCTTTATGGCGATATCTCGCAAAGGCGTCCACCTATAGAACTAAGGCCCACTCCCTTTTACAATACTCATTAACACCTTTCATTTGATACCCGTATTGTACAAACAAATTCTAGAGTCACCCCTGGTCCACCTTTATGGCGATATCTCGAAAAGGCATCCATCTATAGAACTTAGGCCCACGCCCTTTTAAAATACTCATTAATACCTTTCATTTGATACCCATATCGTACAAAATAAATTCTAGAGTCACCCCTGGTCCACCTTTATGGCGATATCTTGAAAAGGCGTCCACAAATAGAACTAAGGCCCACGCCCTCTTAAAATACTCATTAACACCTTTCATTTGATACTCATATCGTACAAACAAATTCTAGAGTCAGCCCTGGTCCACCTTTATGGCGATATCTCGCAAAGGCGTCCACCTATAGAACTAAGGCCCACGCCCTTTTAAAATACTCATTAACACCTTTCATTTGATACCCATATTGTACAAACGCATTCTAGAGTCACCCCTGGTCCACGTTTATGGCGATATCCCGAAAAGGCGTCCACCCATAGAACTAAGGCCCACTCCCTTTCAAAACACTTATTAGCACCTTTCGTTTGATACCCATATTGTATAAACGCATTCTAGAGTCAACCCTGGCCCACCTTTATGGCGATATCTCGAAAAGGCGTCCACATATAGAACTAAGGCCCACGCCCTCTTAAAATACTCATTAACACCTTTCATTCGATACTCATATCGTACAAACAAATTCTAGAATCACCCCTGGTCCATCTTTATGGCGATATCTCGAAAACGCGTCCACATATAGAACTAAGGCCCACGCCCTCTTAAAATACTCATTTACACCTTTCATTTGATACTCATATCGTACAAACAAATTCTAGAGTCACCCCTAGTCCACCTTTATGGCGATATCTCGAAAAGGCGCCCACATATAGAACTTAGGCCCACTCCCTTTTAAAATTATCATTAACACTTTTCATTTGATAACCGTATAGTACAAACAAATTCTAGAGTCACCCCTGGTCCACCTTTATGGCGATATCTCTTAAAGGCGTCCACATATAGAACTAAGGCCCACGCCCTCTTAAAATACTCATTAACACCTTTCATTCGATACTCATATCGTACAAACAAATTCTAGAATCACCCCTGGTCCATCTTTATGGCGATATCTCGAGAAGGCGTCCATCTATAGAACTTAGGCACACGCCCTTTTAAAATACTCATTAATACCTTTCATTTGATACTCATACGTACAAACAAATTCTAGAGTCACCCCTAGTCCACCTTTATGGCGATATCTCGAAAAGGCGCCCACCTATAGAACTTAGGCCCACTCCCTTTTAAAATTATCATTAGCACTTTTCATTTGATACTCATATCGTACAAACAAATTCTAGAGTCACCCCTGGTCCACCTTTATGGCGATATCTCTTAAAGGCGTCCACATATAGAACTAAGGCCCACACCCTCTTAAAATACTCATTAACACCTTTCATTCGATACTCATATCGTACAAACAAATTCTAGAATCACCCCTGGTCCATCTTTATGGCGATATCTCGAAAAGGCGTCCATCTATAGAACTTAGGCCCACGCCCTTTTAAAATACTCATTAATACCTTTCATTTGATACCCATATCGTACAAAATAAATTCTAGAGTCACCCCTGGTCCATCTTTATGGCGATATCTCGAAAAGGCGTCCATCTATAGAACTTAGGCCCACGCCCTTTTAAAATACTCATTAATCCCTTTCATTTGATACCCATATCATACAAAATAAATTCTAGAGTCACCCCTGGTCCACCTTTATGGCGATATCTCGAAAACGCGTCCACCTATAGAACTAAGGCCCACTCCTTTTTAAAATACTCATTAGCACCTTTCATTTGATACCCATATCGTACAAACAAATTCTAGAGTCAGGCCTGGACCACCTTTATGGCGATATCCCTAAATGGCGTCCATCTATAGAACTATGGCCCACTTCCTCTTAAAATACTCTTTAATACCTTCCATTTGATACACATGTCATACAAACACATTCCAGGGTTACCCTAGGTTCTTTTTACAACATGGTGATTTTCCCTTACTTTGTCTACACAGCTCTCAACTGAGTATGTAATGTTCGGTTACACCCGAACTTAGCCTTCCTTACTTGTTTTTATATAGAATTAAACTTTTTAAACTCATTTATTTATAACATGAAACAGGCTAACAATTAATACATTTACTGTGTTTAATGCGAATTCAATATTCTATGTATTCATTTTCTAAAAGTTATTTTAAAACACAACATTTGCCTTGCAAAATGAAATTTAGGTGTGCGAAATGTCAATCATTGAAAATATTCAGAACCACATTAGGGTGAATTTTTCTTCTTTACAGAGTTGCATGCAATATGCAAATGAGCTAAATACAAGCCATGTTCCGTAGCAGATTATAATTTATTAATTTTGATATTGTGAAAATGCCGGCACATAGCATTTCCCGGCGGGACACATTAAAAATTGTGAAAAATACGGGATGTCCCGGCCAGTACGGGACATTTGGCAACGCTACTTGCTACAAGTATAGGCAAGCTGCTCGATGTCACATCAGAAATGAGTTAATATTTTTTAACTACAAAAGTCTCCATCCTTGAAAAAAAATATTCTTTTAGTTTAGCGCATATTATATATATTTTTTCAAAAATATTCGTTGGACATATTTGTAATAATTGTTAAGAAAAAATTTATTTTTGTAAAAAAAATTGATTTTGTAAATGTATTTATGTTTAATGGTGTGTTCAGTTTATACTTATATTTAAGAATTCATGATCTTAACACCGGCTTATAATAACTGAATTTCAATTATTATGTTTTCTAAGTGAAACTGAAAAGAAAGAAACATTTACTGGCATATTGCGATGGACCCATTTCGAAAACCGCCAACGTAATCATCATCAGGCAATTTTGTAATGTTATCAAAGGTTTCACCGGGATTCGAACCGTGAATCACATGGTGAAACTGCAGTAGCCTTTAACCACTATGCCACCCTGCTGGTATTTGTTTTCATGCTTAATTCAGTTTTTCTCATTTCTACACTAACAACACAATTGAGACATTTTGTCTCTATATTGATTTGTTTGCCATGTAGATTTGTTTTTGTAAAGTTCTTCTTCGTTGCGAATGAGAAGCTTTGTAAACTCGGGCTCAGTTGTACATATATATGTATGTTTTTTTAATGGTGTGTTCAGTTTATACTTATATTTAAGAATTCATGAGCTTAACACCGGCTTATAATAATTGAATTTCAATTATTATGTTTTCTAAGAGAAACTGAAAGGAAGAAACATTTACTGGCATATTGCGATGGACCCATTTCGAAAACGTAGAAACGCCTTAACCAGGAAAACAAGTAAGAGCAGGACCGGCACAGCCGAAGACTTCATACTTTTCTTAAGTGGAGCTGAAAAATAATCTTATCCCACTCGTCGTATCCGAGTAATCGATTGTATTAGATATTTAATATAAAGTAAATAATGCAAAAACTTAGCCAAAAAAATGGATAAATAAAAAATAGACGGGTATTTTGAGGATACAAAGGTTCACGTTCTTTGCGGTCTGCATGAGAAAGCTGTGCCCATGAATCACTTATCTGCACAATATACGTATGATATGTACGTAAGTACGCATTTGATGAAATTTAAAACATCTAGCTGCTGGGGCAGAAATGACAAATTGATATATGTTATATATACGACCTTTCTCTACAATTGTTTCAGACATCAATATGTGCCATATACCACTACTTATACTTGAAGCTTCTAAAATATTATTTGAGGAAGATATTGCAAAAAAAGCTCTTTTCTGAAAAATCTATAGTGGTCCGATCCGGCCGATTCCAACAAATATCTAATCTGACTCCAAAATATACTCGGTGACAAAATTTCATGAAGATATCTCAAAAATTCTAGTCCCTGAATTTGCGTTCATACAGAGAGACGGATGGACAGACGGGCACGGCTAAATCAACTCAGACCCTCATCCTGATCAGTTCGGTATATTTATTGGTGGGTCTATCTCTTCTCCTTTAAGGATTTACAATTTTCAGAGTTGTTACAAACTTAATATACAATTAAATTTTCATGAAAGGTATAAAAAGTTCGTCGGCTTTATTTTGACCTTAAGTTCATATCTTATCAAAATTGGCGCTTGCTCTCTTCGTTGCAAGAAATAAAGAGACAATCTTTGATTTCAATATAATCCATGAAACCTTACCTTGTATACCGTTCCTTCGTTGCTGCATCTTGGTGACACTCGTGCTTGGAAGAACCGGTTTCCACGTTAACTACATGGGAGTTGAGTACATGATGCGATGAACTGTGTGTAGACGGCAGTAGAGTTGGCGAAAAGGGAAACGGAAAGTTGCTATGAAATAAGAAAACAATTGAAACAGAAAATTTAATGCTGAGAGCGTCAAGAATTCTAATCATATTAAAATTTAAATTTCTTGAACAATTAAGTTTGTTGAAATTTAGCTTATTTGTCCCAGAGAGTTCCCTCGTCATTATTAGAGAATTACTTCTTTAATGTTATAATCAATAAATATATGAGTCATTGAATTATCTAAAATTATCGATACTAAAATACAAAGAATAGAATTAGTTAAATAATCGAAGTACTAAATATAATTGTTCTATTTGAATGCACCCCTGCGTGATTGACTTAGCTTAGTGTGAGATGTCAACTCAAAAGAAGGAAATAAAATTAGTCCAATTTTTGTAAGCTTACGCATGGGGTCAAAAATTATCACTGGCGACGAGGTGAAAAAGTAAATAACGCGCTAAGTTAATTCGAATCGCATATTAACGCAATTATGGTTTGTGAAATTGAATTAATTCAGAAACTGTTACTCGAACAACAACAGTTTGCAAAGAATTTATTTCAGCAACAAAATGATTGGATGGAATCCATCCTCAAAAATAAAGTTGGTGGTGCAAACAATAGTAGCAGCCAAACGATAGTGCCGTCGTTTCACAGATTTTTTTTAAAGGACCACCATACATGGGAGTCTTATTTAGAACAGTTGCAACAACATTTCAGTGCTTATAATGAACCTTGCGCTGAAAAGAAAAAATCGTTTTTCCTTGCCTGGACAGGCACGGAAATTTTCGAACTTTTGAAAAATCTCTTCGGAAGTGCGCAATTACACCATCAAACAGCTAACGGAAAAGCTAACAGAATATTTTGAAGCAAAACAGCACATTGTCGCCGCTCGATATAATTTTTTTAAACGTGAGATGAAATCAAAGCAAACATATAGAGAATATATCGCTGACCTCCGCGGTCTAGCAAGACAATGTAATTTTTTATGCCCTGCAGAGAATTGCTCTCATGATTCCTGACCAAATAATTACACACACTCCGCACGATGCTGTACGCACAGCTTCCTTGCAAAAGGTTAAGCCTTCCCTTGCCGATATTATGCTCAACGCTGAGTCGTTCGAAGCTACAGCAAAATCAATTGTGACAACTAAAGAAAAGGTGTCCGAAAACTAAGCTGCAGTAAATGCTGTAAATACAAAAAATTGCACAGACAAAAAGAATACCAATACTAATAGCAAAAATGAGAAGCCAAAATTTAAATCGTGCTCAGATTGCGGTAGTTCTCATGCTCGACAAAACTGCAAATTTCGGAATGAAGTTTGTAAGAAATATGGAAAAAGTGGTCACATTGCAAATGTGTGTATGACAAAGCAAATTAAAAGAAATAATCCAAATTAAAGCAAGAAAAGTAAGGATAATGAAGATCGAAGCATAAATAGTGTAGACACAGTGTTCAGTGTGACAGGCGTTGTTAAAACCGAAAATAACAAAAATATATCGACTTGGACATTTTTGGAGAAAAGGTTAAATTTCATATGGACTCTGGTGCCACAGTTTCCATTTTAAACTTACATATATATAAACTATTAAATAGCCCGAAACTTAGTGTATCATAAAGAACAATACTTGGATTCGGTTGTAAGCAAATTCCCGTGATGGGTGAGATCTGTGCACAGGTGAAATGTGTCAACCAAGAAGACATTGCAGAATACGTTGTAGTAGATGTTAAAGCCGGAGACAATCTTTTCGGTTTGCATTTATTTAAAAAGTTCGGGTTTGAGATAAAACAATTTTGTAATGTCGCTGAAGGGGGAATGATTGAAGTGAAGGCACTTTGTGAAAAGTATGGTGAAGTGTTCGAGCCGGCACTAGGCAGAATAAAAGATTTTAAAGCTTAGATATATCTCAAACCAAACGCTGTGTCTAAATTTTATAAATGCCATCAAAACCCGTTCTCTCAAATTTCTAAATTCAAAAAAGAAATCGAAAGGCTGACAGTGCGGGTATCTGGAAACCGGCAAAATTTTCTCAATTGGCTTCGCCCATAGTATTAGCACCAAAGCCGGATGGCAGAATAAGAATATGTGGAGACTTCAAACAAGCTATCAATTCTCAAATTAATTTCGAGCAGTATCCGCTCCCAACACGTGAAAGTCTACTCCACACTATTCGCTGCGGCAAACAATTTTCAAAAATTTATCTCAAAGATGCGTACCTTCAAATGGAGTTGGATGGTAACTCGAAGGCTATTATGGAGTCAGCATGCTGTTGGGCTTATTTTAATACCCACGCCTCGCATACGGTATTGCTAGTGCCACGTCAATATTTAAAAAACATCTTGAGCAGTTACTCTGCGGCATCGAAGGTTGTGGCAACTCACTCGATGATATCATTATTACTGCGGCAACATTCGAGGAGTATCTGCATCGCCTAGAAAAAGTTTTGCATATTCTTGCGGCCAATGGAATTAGGTGTAAGAAACAAAAGTGTTTTTTACTCCAAGATAAAATTGAATATCTTGGTCGGAAAATCAGCGCAGAAGGTGTACTACCAGACGATTTAGGTCTAAAAGCAATAAGAGACCTGCAACCTCCAAAAAATTTGAAGCAAGTGGAAGCGTTTATAGGTAAGGTCAATTATTACCATTCATTTATACCAAATTATTCGCAACTATTTGCGCCAATCAATAGGTTACGCCGAAAAAATGTAAAGTTTTTCATTTTTGTTGCTCGAAAAAGCTTTTATGGCTCTTAAGCAACATATACTTAATGCCACACAGCTGGAACATTTTGACGAGAAATTACCATTAGTTCTTACCACCGACGCTTCGTCTTATGGCATTAGCACTAGACAAACACCAGTTACGCTATAGTCAGATTGAAAAAGAAGGTCTTTCAATAATTTTTGGGGTGAAACGTTTCCATCAATATCTTTTCGGGAAACAATTTACGTTAATTCCGGACCATAAACCATTAGTTAATATATTTATCCCAAGCAGTCAGTTGAAATCCATGACCTCACACCGTTTACAACGATGGGCGATTACGATCATGGCATACCAGTACAGCGTGAAATATCGTAAGACTCCTGAACATGGCAATGCGGATGCTTTGCCAAGGCTTCTTCTCGGACCAGACGAAACATTCGACAAACATGAAGCATGCTACAATGTAACAGAGCTTATAACTCCATTAATTGAGAAGATTGTTAGCGCAAATGCCGATACAGATCCACTTTTACGTCGAGCTATCCATTTTGTAAAAAACGGTTGGCCAGAAAAGCTTACTTCAGAAAATTGTGACCTTCAACCATTTTTCAATAGGAAACATGCATTCACTATTGCCAGCACTTTACTCTGCCTGCAAGCTGGATGTACGCGTGTTGTCATTCCACATAAATTGAAACAACGAATTCTAAACCTCTTGCACGACGGGCACTAGGGTACGTCGAAAATAAAGCAGCTTGCAAGACAACACGTATGGTGGGTTATTATAGACAAGGATATTGAGAACCTGGCAAATCAATGTGACATTTGTAAAGCCGTCAACCCTGTCCCAACCAGGATGCACGAATCGTGGCCTGAACTAATCCATCCATGGGAAAGGATTCATATCGACTTTGCTGGGCCATTTTACAACTCCATGTGGCTCATTTGTGTCGACATCTCTCAGTCTCCTTTTATCGTCCAAATGACAACAACGACCTCAGCTAATACAATAGCTGCATTATCATCAATATTTGCAAATGAAGGAATTCCTAATACACTAGTGAGCGATAATGGACCGCAGCTCACGTGTGATGAATTCAAATCTTTTTGCGCTCAGTTAGGCATAAAGTACATATATTACAAGTGCTCAGCTTCATCCAGCCTCCAACGGTCTCGTGGAAATGTTTGTTAGGACCTTTAAAACCGCCGTACAGAAAAATGTTGATGATGGCTTAAAAATAAATGCTGCTGTGACAAAATATTTATCCACTTATCGATTTATGCCGAGTGCCAGCGGTAAATCTCCTGCTGAGCTTCTCCATGGCCAACAGGTTCGATTTTAAGCCAAATTTATGACAGACCGAGGAAAAAGGCAGAAACACCAAACAATAACACGTCGTACTTTGTAAATCAACATGTTTTTGCTCGTAACTATGCCAAATGGGAAAAATGGGTAAAGGCGAAAATTGTACGAATACTGGACAAAATTGTTTTTGTAGTAAAAACTTCGAGTGGGTATTTCAAACGCCATATAAACCAATTAAAACCACGCCAAAGTTCGGATTTCGTTTCCTCACACGACAATTTAGATTCATCAGTATGGTTTCCAGTAGAAGAAAATTCTTCATCGTCAACAAGCGATCAGTCGTCGCAAACCCAAAATACATCTACGACAACCTCGACCTTCAAGGAACCTTCTCGGCTAGCTGACCAAAACGCAGCACCATCGAGATATTTTCTAATTCGACAAAGCTCTCGTGTTAAATAAGAAGTAGAACGCTATACATCTCCAGATTTCCGGAAATAAAATTTAAATATTTAAAAATGTTAATTTAAAACAGTTAAGAATCTCGCAGGGGGGAAGTAGTGTTATAATCAATAAATATATGAGACATTGAATTATCTAAAATTATCGATACTAAAATACAAAGAATAGAATTAATTAAATAATCGAAGTACTAAATGTAATTGTTCTATTTGAATGCACCCTTGCGTGATTGACTTAGCTTAGTGAGAAATGTCAACTTAAGAGAATGAAATAAAGTTAATTCAGTTTTTGTAAGCTTACGCATAGTGTCAAAAATTATCATTTAACAAGGCAATCGTTTGGAAGAGTTTGATTAAAATTTTTTTTTAATCAATATTGGATTTTTCAAAATGTGAAGGAAATAATAAAATAAGAGATAACCAAATTCTAAACACTACAAAAAACGTTATGTTTTGTTTTACTATAATTAATTATTATATTAATTTGTTGTCTTCAAGACCGAAGTTTGTTATTTTTGTAAAATGTATACTTTACAAGTTATATTATATTAAATTATTATACATAGAAATTGGAGTAAATTATTAAAACAAAGTTCATAGACCGTATAGCCGACTATTTCAAAACCCATGACGATGTATCATTAACGATCCACACATTGAAGGTTTTACGTTTTAGCGCACCAGGCCATCAATGCACTTTGCATTTTTTCTACTGTTTGTTGTTTTTATTCTTTACCACCGTCAATTGAGTGCGCCAATCAGGTGCTATTATTTCCTTAGACGAGGATTTTTGTGGCAGCCCATATGGTTTTTCTTTAAGCTCTCGATTTTGTTAGAAGTCCAGGGTGCTTTTTCCGTAGACTGAAAGTATTTAATGTTATGTTTGGTTTTACTGGTCTGTAAATAATTAATTATTATATTAATTTGTTGTCTTCAAGACCCAAGTTTGTTATTTTTGTAAAATGTATATTTTACAAGTTATATTATATTAAATTATTATACATAGAAAACGAGTATATTAGGAAAAACAAAGTTCATAGACCGTATAACCAACTATTTCAAAACCCATGACGGCTTATCATCAGCGACCCACACATTGAAGGCTTGACATTTTAGCACATCAGGCCATCAATGCACTTTGCAAGTTTCTATTTATAACACGTTTTCTACTGTTTGGTGTTTTTATTCTTTACCACCGTCAGTTGAGTGGGCCAATCAAGTGCTATTATCCCATTAGACAAGGATTTTTGTGGCAGCCCATATGGTTTTTCTTTAAGCTCTCGCTTTTGTTAGAATTCCAGGGCGATTTTCCGTAGACCGAAAGTATTTAATGTTATGTTTGGTTTTACTGGTCTGTAAATAATTAATTATTATACTAATTTATTGTCTTCAAGACCCATGTTTGTTATTTTTGTAAAATGTATATTTTACAAGTTATATTATATTAAATTATTATACATAGAAAACAAGTATATTAGGAAAAACAAAGTTCATAGGCCGTATAGCTGACTATTTCAAAACCCATGAAGGTTTGCCGTTTTAGCACATCAGGCCATTAATGAACTTTGCAAGTTTCTATTTATAACTCGTTTTCTACTGTTTGTTGCTTTTATACTTAGCTGAGCAGAGCTCACAGAGTATATTAATTTTGTTCCCATGACGGTAATCCGTAACGGCATAAACTAATCGAGACAGATATAGACTTCTATATATCAAAATGATCTGGGCGAAAATAGAAATTCATTTAGCCATGTCCGTCCGTCTGTCCGTCCGTAAATAAACACGATAAATTGAGTAAATTTTGAGGTATCTTGATGAACTTTGGCATGTAGGTTCTTGGGCACTCACCTCAGATCGCTATTTAAAATGAACGACATCGGACCATAACCACGCCCACTTTTTCGATATCGAAAAATTCGAAAAATCGAAAAAGTGTGATAATTCATTACCAAAGACGGCTAAAGCGATGAAACTTGGTAGGTGGGTTGACCTTATGATGCAGAATAGAAAATTAGTAAAATTTTGGACAATGGGCATGGCACCGCCCACTTTTAAAAGAAGGTAATTTTAAAGTTTTGCAAGCTGTAATTTGACAGTCGTTGAAGATATCATAATGAAATTTGGCAGAAACGTTACTCCTATTACTATATGTGTGCTAAATAAAAATCAGCAAAATCGGATTACGAACACGCCCACTTTAAAAAAAAAAATTTTTAAAAGTCAAATTTTATCAAAAAGATGAATATCTTTACAGTATATAAATATAAGTAAATTATGTCAAAATTCAACCCCAGTAATGACATGGTGCAACAAAATACAAAAATAAAAGAAAATTTCAAAATGGGCGTGGCTCCGCCCTTTTTCATTTAATTTGTATAGAATACTTTTAATGCCATAAGTCGAATAAAAATTTACCAATCCTTGTGAAATTTGGTAAGGGCATAGACCCTATGACGGTAACTGTTTCCTGTTAAAATGGGCGAAGTCGGTTGAAGCCACGCCCAGTTTTTATACACAGTCGACCGTCTGTCCTTCTGCTCGGCCGTTAACACGATAACTTGAGCAAAAATCGATATATCTTTACTAAACTTAGTTCACGTACTTATCTGACTCACCTTATCTTGGTATAAAAAAGGGCCGAAATCCGACTTTGACCACGCCCACTTTTTCGATATCGAAAATTACGAAAAATTTAAAAAATGCCATAATTATATACCAAATATAAAAAAGGGGATGAAACATGTTAATTGGATTGGTATATTGACGCAAAACATAACTTTGGAAAAAACTTTGTAAAATTGGCGTCACACCTACCATATTAAGTAGAAGAAAATGAAAAAGTTCTGCAGCGCGAAATCAAAAGCCCTTGGAATCTTGGCAGGAACATTATCGTAGTATTACATATATAAATAAATTATCGGTGCCCGACAGACGATGTTCTGGGTCACCCTGATCCACATTTTGGTCGATATCTCGAAAACGCCTTCACATATACAACTAAGGTCCACTCCCTTTGAAACCCTGATTAGTACCTTTAATTTTTTCACTTTATGTCGATATTTCGAAAAGGCGTCCACCTTTAGAACTAAGGCCCACTCCCTTTTAAAATACTCATTAACACCTTTCATTTGATACCCATATCGTACAAACGCATTCTAGTCACCCCTGGCCAACCTTTATGGCGATATCTCGCAAAGGCGAACACCAATAGAACTAAGGCCCACTCTCTGTTAAAATACTCATTAACATCTTTCATTTGTTAAAATACTGATTAACACCTTTCATTTGATACCCGTATCGTACAAACAAATTCTAAAGTCACCCATGTTCCACCTTTATGGCGATATCTCGAAAAGAAATTAGTAGTTGAGCAGTCTAGGAGTGCCTACGTCTTTTTTTCGCTCTGCTCTTTTTTCGGGTTTTAAACGAATTTTTCGCTGTGTTTTTGAGTTTAAATATGTAAAAGTACCTATTTATTGGTTTTGTTACATCGAAAAGCCATTTTCATTTTACAATATTGCTATTGACTTTAAATTTGTGGATTTTACTTTTAATAAACATTAATAAATAATATATATTTGTGTGATGCCATGTGTGTGCGCGCATAAAGTTAACCGCGGTAAACCAAAAATATTTTGTACTCAATGCAAAGAGTATTTCCATTTGGAGTGCGTTGACTTATCTTCCGATGATGTATATTTTTTCTTAAATTCTAATAGACAATTCTTTTGCAAGTCTTTTTTGTCTGAACTTCCTAAATCAATTCGTTCGCCTCCACTCTTTTCCGCTACCAACAACAGTGCATCGACAATCCATTCTCTTGAGTGCGAAAACAACTGCAAAATACATTCCGCTACTATCAGTATAGAAATTACTGCTCTTAGTGAAGAGAATGTTCGTATTCTTTCGATTTTGAGTACAGTATGTGATGACTATAAACTCTTGCTAAAAAATCTAATGACACGCATAGTGAGCTTTGTGCCATGCACGCTCTACATCAGAGCCGGCCACACAAATACTAAAACAATTGCATAAGTGTGTGTAAAAATTGAGTGACAACTCCCCACAGTGTGCTAAAAGAAAATGTGGACTTTGAAGTTCGAAATTAAAAAGGACTCTGGTTATTTGATTTCAAGCTAATCCTAACAATATTTACTTATATTCATATAACTAAGAACGCGGAGGTCGAGCTAGCCAGATAAAACTTTTTTATAAAAGAAGATATGGTGTTTCTTCAATGCAAAATTTACTTAAAAAAATCACTTTTTCATTAAGAAAGAACTATAAAACAAAGTAAATGTAAATATAGAAATATATGTTTTCCACACATATAGTTATTCAATAAAAAAAATGTATAAAAATTAATAAAACTAAGTAGAACGTATAAAAAGTTACTTATATTAAATTGTCAATATTTATTAATAATTAATTAATTATTAATATTTAAATTAACAATATTAATTTGTATGTTCAAAGGAACTTAATAATAATGCCCAAAAAGTAGCATGGACTTTTCCTTTTGCATTCACTGTTGATTTTAGTGAGTGACAAGCGAAAGCAAACGATCGTGATCGCACATCGTTAGTGTCTGTGTGAAAATACGAACTCAAATTGCACAATGTGCAACTTTTGGCCCGCTCTGCTCTACATTCTGATAAAACCAGGCATGCTTAATCAACGAAACGATATCATTTCGTTACGATAATGAACGTTAATAAACGAAACAAAGTCAGTTCGTTTCATTTATTAACGTTAAGAACGTCAAATAAACGTTAATTTGACGTTCTTAACGTTAATAAATGAAACGAACCGACTTTGTTTCGTTTATTAACGTTCATTATCGTATCGAAATGATAAACGTTAATTTGACGTTCTTAACGTTAATAAATGAAACGAACTGACTTTTTTTTGTTTATTAACGTTGATCATCGTAACGAAATGATATCGTTTTGTTGGTTAAGCATGCCTGGATAAAACCAATGGAGTATCTAAACTTACTTCAGACGTAAATAAGCCACGCTGTTGTGATATCACGAACGCTCGTCACCAATTTTTGGCTGCCAACAACGATGCTGACAGTTTAATCTCTTTTCTGCCTTCTCCTTCTTGTTCGGATGCTGCTACGGCCAATGCTACGTCTATTGGTACGTATAATTGTTATAATGCAAATTATCTCAATGCCAATGCGACTAGTTCGAAGTCATTATCAGCTGCCGTTTCAATAGCTCCTGCTGCTGCGAATGCTGGCTCTGCTAACAACAAACATACCAAAATATCGTTAAGTAGTGATACTTGCTCTCCTACTGCTGCACTTGCTGGCAGTGTAAATAATAATAAACAAGCCTAAAAAGTTATGCCAGTATTACTGCCACTCAGCATACCCTACAGCCTGCTGTTTCACCTGTGCGATCTGATTTGGAATCATCAAATAATGGTGGCATGCCTGATTTGAATACTGCTTTTAAAACTTCACGTAAGAAACTTAGCCCACCCCTATTCATCGGCTCTAATACCAGTAGTGAGCTAAGTGTAGTTTCTAGAATGAAATGGCTACACTTATCATCGTTTTCTTCTAATGTTACTACTGCCGACATCTTATCGTACGTGTCCACACAAGCTAGTATTGATAAAAAATACCTGGCTTGCTTCTGTTTGGTAAAAAAGGATACCCAAGTCTCAGATCTTTGGAAAACCAACATAAAATTAGGTGTATCTGAGGGTTTATACGATAAAGTTTTAATCCATGTATCTGGCCAGTGAATGTTAAGATTCGCCCGTTTGTAAATATCGCCGCGCCTCAACAGGTCATATTTAAATGCTGACAATAAATTGGTTTCGAAGAATATCCAAATCTACTTCCAGAATGTCTCTGGCATCAGGACAAAATCTAAAGACATTTTTAATTAGAGTGCTCACTTGGAAAATGATGTTTTTGTACTTGTTGAGACCTGGCTGAACTCTGACTTGTACGATAATGAATACTTCGATTCCAATCTTTATAATGTCTTCCGCAAGGATCGAGACACTAAAAAAACTGGTCTGTTAAGAGGTGGCGGCATTTTGATGGCTGTCAGTAAGAGGTATCGAGCCTCCGTTATTCCATTGGATAATGGGGATTCTCTACTTGATCAGCTTTATATCAGTGTACGTGGTGCGTCTGATCTCATAATCTGTGCTTCCGACATACCGCCGGCAAGAGCTGACATCATCTATAAAATACACGTGGACAATATTGTAGGCTTAGTTTCTAAGAATTCTAATTGTAATTTCTGCATTCTGGGTGATTTTAATTTAAGTAATTTAGAGTGGATTTCCTGTGATAACAACTTTACATTCTTTCCAAAAACTGTTATTAGTTTTCCAGAGTCTTACGTAGTCGACAACATGGCAAGGTTAGATCTTTCTCAAGTTAACCATTTTTCCAATAGTCTTTCTAGATATCTTGATCTTATTTTCGTTAATGATAATATAAATTTTCCTATAACCGAATGCTTGGATCCTATTTCTAAGACTACCATTCATCATATTCCTCTTATTATACTTTTATACCTTTATTGTTAATTTGGATATAGATGTCTTAGATTGGGACTCCTTACTTGCTAATATCAATGCTGAGGAATGCTTTGAAGTATTTAGAAATAGAATTCAAACATTCTGTTGAAAACATGTTCCAGTTTTTGGGAAGAAATGCCATAGGATACCATGGTATACAGCGAAATTAAAGAGGTTAAAGAATCTAAGAAAAAAATTTTACAAAAAGTACAAGTCTTCTAACTCTGTTTTTCATAAAGAAAAGTTTCACCGCTATCGCAAAGAGTTTAAATTCCTAAATAAGGACTTATACCGAGATTATGTTCATAATTTTGAATCTGACGTCAAGCAAAATCCAAATTCGATTTGGCGTTTTGTTAAATCCAAAAGAATGTGTTCTAGCATACCATCGGATGTGTTCTACAATGGAACCAGTGCATTCTCCCCGCAAGAGGCTGCTAATCTCTTTTCTGAATTTTTCAGCTCTAATTTCGAGTCGTCGTCTGAGCCGCTCGATGACAACTATATCCCTATTGCTTGATGATGTGCTCGATGGTATTCTGCATATTAAGTCATCTACGAGTTCGGATGTTGATGGTTTTTCATCTTACCTTTTCAAAAACTGCGGCCACCGTGGTGTGATGGTAGCGTGCTCCGCCTATCACACCGTATGCCCTGAGTTCAACTCCCGGGCAAAGCAACATCAAAATTTTAGAAATAAAATTTTTCAATTAGAAGAAAATTTTTCTAAGCGGGGTCGCCCCTCGGCAGTGTCTGGCAAGCGCTCCGATTGTATTTCTGCCATGAAAAGCTCTCAGTGAAAACTCATCTGCCTTGCAGATGCCGTTCGGAGTCGGCATAAAACATGTAGGTCCCGTCCGGCCAATTTGTAGGGAAAAATCAAGAGGAGCACGACGCAAATTGGAAGAGAAGCTCGGCCTTAGATCTCTTCGGAGGTTATCGCGCCTTACATTTATTTTTATTTTTTCAAAAACTGCACTGCTTTTGCCTATCCTCTTATGATAATTTTTAATAAATCACTTCATTCGGGTGTTTTTATTGATGCCTGGAAATTTACCTCTATCACGCCTGTTTTCAAAAAAGGTAATAAAATGATATTGCCAACTACAGGAAAATTTCAAAATTGTCAACCGTATCAAAATTGTTTGAATATATTGTCAAACAAAAGATGTTTTTTTCCATCAAGAGATATATTTCTATCAACCAACATGGCTTCATGTCTGGTCGATCCACGGTTACCAACCTTGCCGTGTTTTCTGAATTTTGTACATCTGCTTTTAACGATCACCTGCAAATTGACACTATTTATACTGACTTTTCCAAGGCCTTTGACAAAGTGAGTCACACACTTTTAGTTGAAAAGTTGGCGCATCTGGGCTTTCACTCTACTTTTCTATCTTGGATAAAATCGTACCTTTCTTCTCGGCACTGCATTGTAGTTGTTGACAATTTATCATCTTATGACTTTATTGCCTCCTCTGGTGTGCCTCAAGGTAGCATTCTGGGACCCTTACTCTTTATCATTTTTATTAATGATATTTGTGATTGTTTTACCTTCTGCTATATGCTAAGAGCTTAAAATTTATTCCTCTGTTCGTTATCTGTCTGATTCATCTAAAATTTAGAATGATATAAACAACGTTGTTTTGTGGTGTGAAAAAATCGACTTCTTCTTAATGTTAGTAAATGTTTCCATGTGTCGTTTGCGAATTCTCGTTCCTCTATTCCCATCTCCTATTCCATTGGCAACCCTAACCTATCTACCCTGAATGAAATATTCGGCCTAGGTGTTATTTTCGATGCTAAGTTTTCATTCTTGAGCCTTATAAACAGCACTATAGCAAAATCGTATGCTATGCTTGCTTTCATTCGTCGGTTTAGTTCGGACTTTAGTGATCCGTATACGCTGAAGCTCTTATGCACGTCACTTGTTCGCTCCAAACTTGAATATGCGGTCTTCATTTGGAGACCTTATTTTGATTGTCATATCAAACGACTTGAACGTGTTCAAAAGGTGTTTTTGCACTATGCTCTATGCTCATTAAATTTTATAGACCCACTTCCACCATAATTGCCAGATGCAAATTAATCAACTTGAAATCGTTAAACTCCAGAAGAACTATTCTCTCCCTCTCTACAGTGTTCGACATTATAAATGGTATAATATATTGCCCTCTTTTACTTGAACTTAATACTTCATAGGGTTCTCTTACCTCTGAATTATTTAGCTCTAAGGCCAAATTTGTAGCTTCACTACATATAAGTTTTCATTAATGTTGTAATTATATAATCGTGTAATATTTATATTGATCACTTAACATTTATTATTTATACTAAGCAAAAACCAAACAAAAAACAAGTAAGGAAGGTTAAGTTCGGGTGTAACCGAACATTACATACTCAGTTGAGAGCTATGGTGACAACATAAGGGAAAATAAGAATGTAGGAAAATGAACCGAGGGAAACCCTGGAATGTGTTTGTATGACATGTGTGTCAAATGAAAGGCATTAAAGAGTATTTTATGAGGGAGTGGGCCATAGTTCTATAGGAGGACGCCATTTAGGGATATAGCCATAAAGGTGGATCAGGTTTGACTCTAGAATGCGTTTGTACGTTATGGGAATCAAATGAAAGGTGTTAATGAGTATTTTAAAAGGGAGTAATCCTTAGTTCCATAGGTGGACGCCGTTTCGAGATATCGCCATAAAGGTGGACCAGGGGTGACCCTAGAATTTCTTTGTACAATATGGGTATCAAAAGAAAGGTGTTAATGAGTATTTTAAAAGTGAGTAATCCTTAGTTCCATAGGTGGACGCCGTTTCGAAATATCGCCATAAAGGTGGACCAGGGGTGACTCTAGACTTTGTTTGTACGATATGGGTATCAAATGAAAGGTGCTAATGAGTATTTTTTAAAAGGGAGTGGGCCTTCGTTCTATAGGTGTTCGCCTTTTCGAGATATCGCCATAAAGGTGGACCAGGGGTGACTTTAGAATATGTTTGTACGATATGGGTATCAAAAGAAAGGTGTTAATGAGTATTTTAAAAGGGAGTAATCCTTAGTTCCATAGGTGGACGCCGTTTCGAGATATCGCCATAAAGGTGGACCAGGGGTGACTCTAGAATGCGTTTGTACGATATGGGTATCAAATTAAAGGTATTAATGAGGGTTTTAAAAGGGAGTGGTGGTTGTTGTATAGGTGGTCGCATTTTCGAGATATCGCCATAAAGGTGGACCAGGGGTGACTCTAGAATGCGTTTGTACGATATGCGTATCAAATGAAAGGTGTTAATGAGTATTTTAAAAGGGAGTAATCCTTAGTTCCATAGGTGGACGCCGTTTCGAGATATCGCCATAAAGGTGGACCAGGGGTGACCCTTGAATTTGTTTGTACAATATGAGTATCAAAATAAAGGTGTTAGTGAGTATTTTAAAAGGGAGTAATCCATAGTTCAATAGGTGGACGCCGTTTCGAGATATCGCCATAAAGGTGGGCCAGGGGTGACTCTATAATTCGTTTGTGCAATATGGGTATCAAACGAAAGGAGTTAATGAGTATTTTAAAAGGGAGTGGGCCTTAGTTCTATAGGTGGACGCCTTTTCGAGGTATCGCAATAAAGGTGGACCAGGGGTGACTCTAGACTTTGTTTGTACGATATGGGTATCAAACGAAAGGAGTTAATGAGTATTTTAAAAGGGAGTGGGCCTTCGTTCTATAGGTGTTCGCCTTTTCGAGATATCGCCATAAAGGTGGACCAGGGGTGACTTTAGAATATGTTTGTACGATATGGGTATCAAAAGAAAGGTGTTAATGAGTATTTTAAAAGGGAGTAATCCTTAGTTCCATAGGTGGACGCCGTTTCGAGATATCGCCATAAAGGTGGACCAGGGGTGACCCTAGAATTTCTTTGTACAATATGGGCATCAAAAGAAAGGTGTTAATGAGTATTTTAAAAGGGAGTAATCCTTAGTTCCGTAGGTGGACGCCGTTTCGAGATATCGCCATAAAGGTGGAGCAGGGGTGGCCCTAGAATTTGTTTGTACAATATGAGTATCAAAATAAAGGTGTTAATGAGTATTTTAAAAGGGAGTAATCCTTAGTTCCATAGGTGGACGCCGTTTCGAGATATCGCCATAAAGGTGGACCAGGGGTGACCCTAGAATTTCTTTGTACAATATGGGTATCAGAAGAAAGGTGTTAATGAGTATTTTAAAAGTGAGTAATCCTTAGTTCCATAGGTGGACGCCGTTTCGAGATATCGCCATAAAGTTGGACCAGGGGTGACCCTACAATTTGTTTGTACAATATGAGTTTTAAAATAAAGGTGTTAATGAGTATTTTAAAAGGGAGTAATCCATTGTTCCATAGGTGGACGCCGTTTCGAGATATCGCCATAAAGGTGGACCAGGGGTGACCCTAGAATTTGTTTGTATAATATGGGTATCAAAAGAAAGGTGTTAATGAGTATTTTAAAAGGGAGTAATCCTTAGTTCCATAGGTGGACGCCGTTTCGAGATATCGCCATAAAGGTGGAGCAGGGGTGGCCCTAGAATTTGTTTGTACAATATGAGTATTAAAATAAAGGTGTTAATGAGTATTTTAAAAGGGAGTAATCCATAGTTCCATAGGTGGACGCCGTTTCGAGATATCGCCATAAAGGTGGGCCAGGGGTGACTCTAGAATTCGTTTGTGCAATATGGGTATCAAACGAAAGGGGTTAATGAGTATTTTAGAAGGGAGTGGGCCTTAGTTCTATAGGTGGACGCCTTTTCGAGGTATCGCAATAAAGGTGGACCAGGGGTGACTCTAGACTTTGTTTGTACGATATGGGTATCAAATGAAAGGTGCTAATGAGTATTTTTAAAGGGGAGTGGGCCTAAGTTCTATAGATGGACGCCGTTTCGAGATATCGCCATAAAGGTGGACCAGGGGTGACTCTAGAATTTATTTTGTACGATATGGGTATCAAATGAAAGGTATTAATGAGTATTTTAAAAGGGCGTGGGCCTAAGTTCTATAGATGAACGCCGTTTCGAGATATCGTCATAAAGATGGATCAGGGGTGACTCTAGAATTTGTTTGTACGATATGAGTATCAAATGGAAGGTGTTAATGAGTATTTTAAGAGGGCGTGGGCCTTAGTTCTATATGTGGACGCCTTTTCGAGATATCGCCATAAAGGTGGACCAGGGGTGAATCTAGAATTTGTTTGTACTATATGGGTATCAAATGAAAGGTGTTAATGAGTATTTTGAAAGGGAGTGGGCCTTAGTTCTATAGGTGGACGCCTTTTCCGAATATTGTTATAAAAGTGGACCAGGGGTGACTTTAGAATGCGTTTTTACAATATGGGTATCAAACGAAAGGTGTTAATAAGTGTTTTAAAACGGAGTGGGCCTTAGTTCTATAGGTGGACGCCTTTTCGGAATATCGTTATAAAAGTGGACCAGGGTTGACTCTAGACTGCGTTTGTACAATATGGGTATCAAACGAAAGGTGTTAATAAGTGTTTTAAAAGGGAGTGGGCCTTAGTTCTATAGGTGGACGCCTTTTCGGAATATCGTTATAAAAGTGGACCAGGGTTGATTTTAGAATGCGTTTGAACAATATGGGCATCAAACGAAAGGTGTTAATAAGTGTTTTAAAACGGAGTAATCCTTAGTTCTATATGTGGACGCCTTTTCGAGATATCGCCATAAACGTGGACCAGGGGTGACTCTAGAATGTGTTTGTACGATATGGGTATCAAATTAAAGGTATTAATGAGGGTTTTAAAAGGGAGTGACCCTTAGTTGTATATGTGAAGGCGTTTTCGAGATATCGACCAAAATGTGGCACAGGGTGATCCAGAACATCATCTGTCGGGTACCGCTAATTTATTTATATATGTAATACCACGAACAGTATTCCTTCCAAGATTCCAAGGGCTTCTGATTTCGCCCTGCAAAACTTTTTCATTTTCTTCTAATTAATATGGTAGGTGTCACACCCATTTTACCAAGTTTTTTTCTAAAGTTATATTTTGCGTCAATAGACCAATACAATTACCATGTTTCATCCCTTTTTCGTATTTGGTATATAATTATGGCATTTTTTTCATTTTTCGTAATTTTCGATATCGAAAAAGTGGGCGTGGTCATAGTCGGATTTCGGCCATTTTTTACACCAATACAAAGTGAGTTCAGATAGTACGTCAACTGAGTTTGGAAAAGATATATCGATTTTTGCTCAAGTTATGGTGTTAACGGCCGAGCGGAAGGACAGACGGTCGACTGTGTATAAAAACTGGGCGTGGCTTCAACCGATTTCGCCCTTTTTCAGAGAAAATAGTTATCGTCCTAGAATCTACGCCTCTACCAAATTTCACAAGGATTGGTAAATTTTTGTTCGACTTATGGCATTAAAAGTATCCTAGACAAATTAAATGAAAAAGGGCGGAGCCACGCCCATTTTGAAATTTTCTTTTATTTTTGTATTTTGTTGCACCATATCATTACTGGAGTTGAATGTTGTCTTAATTTACTTATATACTGTAAAGATATTAACTTTTCTTTTAAAATTTGAATTTAAAAAAAAAAAATTGTAAAAAGTGGGCGTCGTCGTTCTCCGATTTTGCTAATTTTTATTAAGCAGGCATATAGTAATAAGTGTAACGTTCCTGCCAAATTTCATCATGATATCTTCAACGACTGCCAAATTACAGCTTGCAAAACTTCTAAATTACCTTCTTTTAAAAGTGGGCGGTGCCACGCCCATTGTCCAAAATTATACTAGTTTTCTATTCTGCGTCATAAGTTCAACTCACCTACCAAGTTTCATCGCTTTATCCGGATTTGGTAAGGAATTATCGCACTTTTTCGATTTTTCGAAATTTTCGATATCGAAAAAGTGGGCGTGGTTATTGTCCGATATCGTTCATTTTAAATAGCGATCTGAGATGAGTGCCCAGGAACCTACATACCAAATTTCATCAAGATACCGTCAAAATTTACTCAAGTTATCGTGTTAACGGACAGACGGACGGACGGACGGACATGGCTCAATCGAATTTTTTTTCGATACTGATGATTTTGATATATGGAAGTCTATATCTATCTCGATTCCTTTATACTTGTACAACCAACCGTTATCCAATCAAAGTTAATATACTCTGTGAGCTCTGCTCAACTGAGTATAAAAAACAAGTAAGAACGGGACTGTCTTCGGCTGTGACGAAGACCTCGTACCTTACATGAATGGGGCTGAACAATAATCGTATCCCGTTCGAAATCTCCAAATAATCGGATGTATAAGATAAGAAATATATAGTGAACAGATGTACATACCTAAGCGATTTTTAAGATAAATATAAAATAAACAAGTAAGGAAGGCTAAGTTCGGGTGTAACCGAACATTACATACTTAGTTGAGAGCTGTGGAGACAAAGTAAGGGAAAATCACCATCTTGTAAAAAGAACCTAGGGTAACTCGGAATGTGTTTTTGTGACATGTGTATCAAATGGAAGGTATTAAAGAGTATTTTAAGAGGAAGTGGACCATAGTTCTATAGATGGACGCCATTTAGGGATATCGCCATAAAGGTGGACCAGGCCTGACTCTAGAATTTGTTTGTACGATATGGGTATCAAATGAAATGTGTTAATGATAATTTTAAAAGGGAGTGGGCCTAAGTTCTATAGGTGGACGCCTTTTCGAGATATCGCCATGAAGGTGGACTAGGGGTGACTCTAGAATTTATTTTGTACGATATGGGTATCAAATGAAAGGTATTAATGAGTATTTTAAAAGGGCGTGCGCCTAAGTTCTATAGATGGACGCCGTTTCGAGATATCGCCATAAAGGTGGACCAGGGGTGACTCTAGAATTTATTTTGTACGATATGGGTATCAAATGAAAGGTATTAATGAGTATTTTAAAAAGGCGTGGGCCTAAGTTCTATAGATGGACGCCGTTTCGAGATATCGCCATAAAGATGGATCAGGGGTGACTCTAGAATTTGTTTGTACGATATGAGTATCAAATGAAAAGTGTTAATGAGTATTTTAAGAGGGAGTGGGCCTCAGTTCTATAGGTGGACGCCTTTTCGGAATATCGTTATAAAAGTGGACCAGCGTTGACTTTAGAATGCGTTTGTACAATATGGGTATCAAACGAAAGGTGTTAATAAGTGTTTTAAAACGGAGTGGGCCTTAGTTCTGTAGGTGGACGCCTTTTTTGAATATCGTTATAAAAGTGGACCAGGTGTGACACTAGAATGCGTTTGTACAATATGGGTATCAAATGAAAGGTGTTAATGTGTATTTTAAAAGGGCGTGGGCCTTAGTTCTATAGGTGGACGCCTTTTCGAGATATCGCCATAAAGGTGGACCAGGGGTGACTCTAGAATTTGTTTGTACGATATGGGTATCAAATGAAATGTGTTAATGATAATTTTAAAAGGGAGTGGGCCTAAGTTCTATAGGTGGACGCCTTTTCGAGATATCGCCATAAAGGTGGACCAGGGGTGACTCTAGAATTTATTTTGTACGATATGGGTATCAAATGAAAGGTATTAATGAGTATTTTAAAAGGGCGTGGGCCTAAGTTCTATAGATGGACGCCGTTTCGAGATATCGCCATAAAGGTGGACCAGGGGTGACTCTAGAATTTATTTTGTACGATATGGGTATCAAATGAAAGGTATTAATGAGTATTTTAAAAGGGCGTGGGCCTAAGTTCTATAGATGGACGCCGTTTCGAGATATCGCCATAAAGGTGGACCAGGGGTGACTCTAGAATTTATTTTGTACGATATGGGTATCAAATGAAAGGTGTTAATGAGTATTTTGAAAGGGAGTGGGCCTTAGTTCTATAGGTGGATGCCTTTTCGGAATATCGTTATAAAAGTGGACCAGGGTTGACTCTAGAATGCGTTTGTACAATATGGGTATCAAACGAAACGTGGACCAGGGGTGACTCTAGAATTTGCTTGTACTATATGGGTATCAAATGAAAGGTGTTAATGAGTATTTTAAAAGGGCGTGGGCCTTAGTTCTATAGGTGGATGCCTTTTCGAGATATCGCCATAAACGTGGACCAGGGGTGACTCTAGAATTTGTTTGTACGATATGGGTATCAAATGAAAGGTGTTAATGAGTATTTTAAAAGGGCGTGGGCCTTAGTTCTTAAGGTGGACGCCTTTTCGAAATATCGCCATAAAGGTGGACCAGGGGCGACTCTAGAATTTGTTTGTACGATATGGGTATCAAATGAAAGGTGTTAATGAGTATTTTAAAAAGGAGTGGGCCTTAGTTCTATATGTGGACGCCTTTTCGAGATATCGCCATAAACGTGGACCAGGGGTGACTCTAGAATGTGTTTGTACGATATGGGTATCAAATTAAAGGTATTAATGAGGGTTTTAAAAGGGAGTGGCCCTTAGTTGTATATGTGAAGGCGTTTTCGAGATATCGACCAAAATGTGGACCATGGTGATCCAGAACATCATCTGTCGGGTACCGCTAATTTATTTATATATGTAATACCACGAACAGTATTCCTTCCAAGATTCCAAGGGCTTTTGATTTCGCCTTGCAAAACTTTTTCATTTTCTTCTACTTAATATGGTAGGTGTCACACCCATTTTACCAATTTTTTTTCTAAAGTTATATTTTGCGTCAATAGACCAATACAATTACCATGTTTCATCCCTTTTTTCGTATTTGGTATATAATTATGGCATTTTTTCATTTTTCGTAATTTTCGATATCGAAAAAGTGGGCGTGGCCATAGTCGGATTTCGGCCATTTTTTACACCAATACAAAGTGAGTTCAGATAAGTACGTCAACTGAGTTTAGTAAAGATATATCGAATTTTGCTCAAGTTATCGTGTTAACGGCCGAGCGGAAGGACAGACGGCCGACTGTGTATAAAAACTGGGCGTGGCTTCAACCGATTTCGCCCTTTTTCACAGAAAACAGTTATCGTCCTAGAATCTAAGCCTCTACCAAATTTCACAAAGATTGGTAAATTTTTGTTCGACTTATGGCATTAAAAGTATCCTAGACAAATTAAATGAAAAAGGGCGGAGCCACGCCCATTTTGAAATTTTCTTTTATTTTTGTATTTTGTTGCACCATATAATAACTGGAGTTGAATGTTGACATAATTTACTTATATACTGTAAAGATATTAACTTTTCTTTTAAAATTTGAATTAAAAAAAAAAATTTTTTTAAAAAGTGGGCGTGGTCGTTCTACGATTTTGCTAATTTTTATTAAACAGGCATATAGTAATAAGTGTAACGTTCCTGCCAAATTTCATCATGATATCTTCAACGACTGCCAAATTACAGCTTGCAAAACTTCTAAATTACCTTCTTTTAAAAGTGGGCGGTGCCTCGCCTATTGTCCAAAATTTTACTAGTTTTCTATTCTGCGTCTTAAGTTCAACTCACCTACCAAGTTTCATCGCTTTATCCGTATTTGGTAAGGAATTATCGCTCTTTTTCCATTTTTCGAAATTTTCGATATCGAAAAAGTGGGCGTGGTTATTGTCCGATATCGTTCATTTTAAATAGCGATCTGAGATGAGTGCCCAGGAACCTACATACCAAATTTCATCAAGATACCTCAAAATTTACTCAAGTTATCGTGTTAACGGACAGACGGACGGACGGACGGACGGACGGACATGGCTCAATCGAATTTTTTTTCGATACTGATGATTTTGATATATGGAAGTCTATATCTATCTCGATTCCTTTATACCTGTACAACCAACCGTTATCCAATCAAAGTTAATATACTCTGTGAGCTCTGCTCAACTGAGTATAAAAAACAAGTAAGAACGGGACTGTCTTCGGCTGTGACGAAGACCTCATACCTTACATGAATGGGGCTGAACAATAATCGTATCCCGTTCGAAATCTCCAAATAATCGGATGTATAAGATAAGAAATATATAGCGAACAGATGTACATACCTAAGCGCTTTTTAAAATAAATATAAAATAAACAAGTAAGGAAGGCTAAGTTCGGGTGTAACCGAACATTACATACTTAGTTGAGAGCTGTGGAGACAAAGTAAGGGAAAATCACCATGTTGTAAAAAGAACCTAGGGTAACCCTGGAATGTGTTTGTATGACGTGTGTATTAAATGGAAGGTATTAAAGAGTATTTTAAGAGGAAGTGGACCATAGTTCTATAGATGGACGCCATTTAGGGATATCGCCATAAAGGTGGACCAGGCCTGACTCTTTTTGTTTTTTTTTTTTTTTTTTTTTGCGGGGAGGCTGAAAAATGCCTAATGCACCATAATTGCTGCCGTCGCAGCAACCGTGTGTCCGTAGACTAAAAAACAGCCCCGTTCTGGAACCGTCGCCCACCCCGGACCACTTTCGCATTACTTCAGGGTGGCGTTCCATATTTCTCATTTTTTAAGAGCCTACTATTGTCCCTGCGTCCAGGTTCCCGCTATTTGCTCTGAGTGTCCATTTAATCGCCACTGCTTCGAATGCGCATTCCTCTGCGCTCCCTCTCAGCATCCATCAGGCGTGTCATTACTATAAATGCCATTTTGCTCACTGCAGTCCAGCATTATTTCCTGCTGCACATATGTGAAACTAAATTTCTCGTGGTAGGTTCCTCCCCAAAGATTCCATGCAAGGTGAGTCTTTCTTCGTGGAAACGGGGGCAGTAGAACATGGCGTGTTCTGCGTTTTCTAATTCTGTGGTACACATTGGGCAATGAGGATCTTCCTCTATCCTACGCCTCCATAAATACTCTTTGAAACCGCCATGTCCACTCATTATCTGCGTGAGATGGTAGTTCAGTTCGCCGTGCTTCCGCTCATTCCATTGAGCTACGTTCCAAACTAGTGTGAAAGTCCAACGCCCTTTACTCGAGGCCTCCCACCGTTCTTGCCACTTAGCTATTGTTTGTGTCCTTGCTCTTTTCTTGTCTTCTTCAGATGGTCGCTCGATATTAGTGTTATACAGATCGGCCATTTCGCTTGCCAGTAAGTCCACTGGGATTTTCCGGGTTAGAACCAGGGTCGCGTCGTCGGACACCGTCCGATAAGCACTTGCTGTTCTTAAATAAGCAAGTCGGTACGCTGCTAATATATATTTTTGATGGGTCTGTTTAGATCCATACCACACTGGTGCTGCGTATAGTATTATTGAGCTGGTTACTGTGGACAATAGCTGACGTATAGCTTCGCTCGGACCACCAATGTTAGGCATTATTCGCATAAGTGATCCATTAACTTTGGCAATTTTCTCCCCCACCGCTCTGAAGTGCTCTTTGAAAGTTAACTTAGAGTCAATGTGCACTTCTAAGTATTTTAAGGAATCCTTTGAGGTGATTTGATGGTCCCCGACAGTTAAGACTAACTCGTTCGCCGACCGTTTGGAGCTTACTAATACCACTTCCGTCTTTTGGCTAGCCAACTCCAGTCCTGTATTGGTCAGCAATTCCTTTATTCTTGCTACGGCGTCATTACATAATGCTTGAAGCAGGTCCAGTTTCTTGGCCACTACTACCACTGCAATATCATCAGCATATCCCACAATTTGCGTGTTTTCTGGTAGATCAATCTTTAGCACCCCGTCATACATTACATTCCAAAGCGTTGGACCGAGAACAGATCCCTGTGGGACGCCTCCTGTGATTTTGTACTCTTTAGCTCTTTGATCCGTGTCAGAAAGAAATACTCTGTCTTTAAGATAGCTACCTATAATTCTGCGTAATTAAGCTGGAGTGCCGAAGCTTTGCAGCGCTGCCATTATCTGCATCCAGTTCGCAGTGTTAAAAGCATTCTTGATGTCCAACATAATCAGTGCACAGAACTTCCTTTTATTTTGGCCTCCAGAGATAGCTTCTCTAGCTTTTTGACGACTGTTTGTATTGCATCTACGGTGGATCTTGATTTGCGAAATCCATATTGACTATTCGATAAGCCACCTGGTCTTTCTAGAGTTAGCTGTAGGCGCTCACTAATTATACGCTCGAAAATCTTCCCTAGGGAATCCAGCATACAAAGTGGCCTATATGAGGATGGTTGGTCCGGCTGTTTACCACGTTTCAGCAATAGGACAAGTCTTTGTCGTTTTCACGGGCGAGGGAACACGCCTTCTTGCATACAGGCATTAAAAAGATCAGTAAATAATCGCGGCTTTAAGGGTTGTGTTTGGTACTTCGTCGGGTCCTGGGGATTTGTTATCAGCAACTCTTTTTGCAGCGTCCAGCACCTCTTGCTCTATAATTTACGGAATTTCCGTACTTTCTAGATCCTCGCTTGGATAAGTCCAGCGATCTTGCGCCGGGAAAAGTGTTTCAACAATAATATTCATCAGTATCGGGCACGTAGGTTGCTGTGATATCGGTCCTTTAACTTTGGCCATCACAGTTCTGTAGGCTGATCCCCAAGGATCTAGGTCGACATTATCGAGCAGTTCCCTAAAGCATAACTTCTTGCTCTTTTTTATGGCATTTTTAAGTGCCTTTCTTTGTGCGACATAGGTGCTGTGTAGCTCTGCATATCGTGGTGATGAGCGTGCCCTCTGCGCTATTCTTCGTGCTTTGTGGCATTTTCTACGCTCTTCCGCAATTTCGTCATTCCACCAATATACCGGAGTGCGCTGTGCTTTTCCGCGACTTCTGGGCATGGCAGCATCACATGCCATACATAGCAACTTAGTGATTTGAACCGACTGGTCTTCCGCATGCGATTCTCGTACTATGGCGTCCTTCCAGATAATGTCAAATATTTGTGGGTCGAAAAGGTGCTGTTTCCATTTCCTACTTTGTCGATGTCTTGCTGCTACCGTTCGTGGAGTTTCGAGCAGCTCTACGCTAATAGCTTTATGGTCGCTGTGTGTGTAGACGTTGCTTATGGACCATTTTGCTCGTCTTGCTATTTCGCTGCTAGCGAAGGTGAGATCTATAATGGATCGTCTGGTACCTGTATCGAAGGTATATATCCCTGGTTCATTTAGGAGTTCTAGCCTCAAAGAAGTAAGACTTTCGAGGAGAACTCTCCCTCTTTCGTTGGTTCGTCTACTTCCCCACACAGATGACCATGCATTGAAGTCTCCACACACTAAAAGCGGGTGTTTACCTCGTGCTTCAATGGTGATCCCGTATATCATGTCTTCGAACTCGGCGATGGTCATGCTCGGAGGGGCATAGCAACTGAAGACGTATATACCGTTGATTTTTGCCCACGTGAATCCTGCTACCGTTGGCGTCATAATTTCCTGTTGGAGAAATTTCCCTGGTGCCCAAATTAAGGCTTTCCCTGCTGAATCTGAGAGCCAACCCTGCTCCTGGCGATTTTTGTATTGTTCAGAGAGTACCGCTATGTCATATCCTCCTTCATATACTGTTTGGGATAATAGCTCTTGGGCTGCCTCGCAATGGTTTAAATTGAGCTGCAATACCCTCATGAGACAGTCATTTTGCTGCCCTCTCGTTGTGGGCATTTAAAACTGCCTGCTGAATGTTGTCCCCCACATAGCGCGCATTTCGGTGCATTTTCGCAACTTGCAGCCTTATGACCTTCCTGGCCGCATTTCGTGCATAGGCTAGACCTATCTACAGTCTGCTTACATTTCTGAGCTATATGCCCGTAGCCCCAGCACCTATAACAGCGTTTTTCTTGCTTGAGCTTTCTAATTCGGCAGGAAACCCATCCTACCCGGATTCTTTGCGTATTAAGAACCGCCTTGGCATCATCCGCTGTAAGGCTTATAAGTGCCGACTTCGTGCCACTGTACCCTGTGCGTATGCTTTTTATGGCAGCCACATCTGGAAGTTTGATGTTGCATTGCTGGTGGAGGGCGTTGCAAATCTCCTCGGGCGTAGTAATCTCATCGAGATCTCTGCACTGTAGCGTGACCATTTGGGACTTTGTTATAACTTTAGCCGAGTCCTTTAGTACCGCTTCAATTTCTGCTTGGTATGCGCTTGTTTTCCCATCTTGCGATTTTTTCAGCTCTAGTAACAGCTCTCCTTTCGCCGTTCTTCTAATCGTTTTGACGTCATTACCCAGGGATTTTAATTCGTCGCATCTTTTCACTTTACGCAATATGTCGGCGTACGTCGCATCCCCCGCCTTGGAAATGATGATTGCATCCGGCCTAGCCTTAAGTGATTTTTTCTTGCTCTTCTTTTTGGCTAACTGCCACTCTCCCGTCTTTTGGGCTGCAGTTTCCTCTTTCCGCTCCGTCTTCTCTTGCGTTTCTTGTCGTCGTTTGTGACCACCCTCGTGCCCTGGTAAGACATCTTTTAGAGTAGTAGTGGGTTTTACCACGTTGTTCTCCTTGGTCGAGTACGAATTATTCCTCGGTCGCTTTCCTGGGGGTGATGGACTTCTATCCTTGGCGCATTCGCTTGCACGCAATTTATGTTCTAAATTCTTTACCTCTAGGGCCGACTCGATGTACAGCACTTTTATTACGGAGGCCAAGCGCTTGATTTCCGCGTGTATATTATTACGCCCTATGAAGAACTGCATCAAGTCCTCAATCGCCTTGCCTAGCTTGGTCATCTTTTTTTCTCCAGGGGGGTTTTGCTGATTTAACGCAGCTGACGCCTGCTTAATTAGCTCACTGAATAATGGTGTGCCCGTTTGAGCCTTGCTGTCGGAGTTCTTTTTGCAAAGCTCCGGTGTAGCACCCGGCGACAACGCTCCTTGCTTGCTTTCGGCCTCCGCTCCTTTGGGTTTCGTTACCACTTGCGACGAAATGTTAAGGCCCCCAGCCGATGGGCCACGCCCTTCTGGAGAGCGAGCTAGCTTCCTTCCTACAGGCCTGACTCTAGAATTTGTTTGTACCATATGGGTATCAAATGAAATGTGTTAATGATAATTTTAAAAGGGAGTGGGCCTAAGTTCTATAGGTGGACGCCTTTTCGAGATATCGCCATAAAGGTGGACCAGGGGTGACTCTAGAATTTATTTTGTACGATATGGGTATCAAATGAAAGGTATTAATGAGTATTTTAAAAGGGCGTGGGGTTAAGTTCTATAGATGGACGCCGTTTCGAGATATCACCATAAAGGTGGACCAGGGGTGACTCTAGAATTTATTTTGTACGATATGGGTGTCAAATGAAAGGTATTAATGAGTATTTTAAAAAGGCGTGGGCCTAAGTTCTATAGATGGACGCCGTTTCGAGATATCGCCATAAAGATGGTTCAGGGATGACTCTAGAATTTGTTTGTACGATATGAGTATCAAATGAAAAGTGTTAATGAGTATTTTAAGAGGGCGTGGGCCTTAGTTCTATATGTGGACGCCTTTTCGAGATATCGACCAAAATGTGGACCATGGTGATCCAGAACATCATCTGTCGGGTACCGCTAATTTATTTATATATGTAATACCACGAACAGTATTCCTTCCAAGATTCCAAGGGCTTGGTAGGTGTCACACCCATTTTACAAATTTTTTTTCTAAAGTTATATTTTGCGTCAATAGACCAATACAATTACCATGTTTCATCCCTTTTTTCGTATTTGGTATATAATTATGGCATTTTTTTCATTTTTCGTAATTTTCGATATCGAAATAGTGGGCGTGGTCATAGTCGGATTTCGGCCATTTTTTACACCAATACAAAGTGAGTTCAGATAACTACGTCAACTGAGTTTAGTAAAGATATATCGATTTTTGCTCAAGTTATCGTGTTAACGGCCGAGCGGAAGGACAGACGGTCGACCGTGTATATAAACTGAGCGTGCCTTCAACCAATTTCGCCCTTTTTCACAGAAAACAGTTTTCGTCCTAGAATCTAAGCCTCTACCAAATTTCACAAGGATTGGTAAATTTTTGTTCGACTTATGGCATTAAAAGTATCCTAGACAAATTAAATGAAAAAGGGCGGAGCCACGCCCATTTTGAAATTTTCTTTTTTTTTGTATTTTGTTGCACCATATCATAACTGGAGTTGAATGTTGACATAATTTACTTATATACTGTAAAGATATTAACTTTTCTTTTAAAATTTGAATTTAAAAAAAATTGTTTTTAAAAAGTGGGCGTGGTCGTTCTCCGATTTTGCCAAATTTTATTAAACAGGCATATAGTAATAAGTGTAACGTTCCTGCCAAATTTCATCATGATATCTTCAACGACTGCCAAATTACAGCTTGCAGAACTTCTAAATTACCTTCTGTTAAAAGTGGGCGTTGCCACGCCCATTGTCCAAAATTTTACTAGTTTTCTATTCTGCGTCATAAGTTCAACTCACCTACCAAGTTTCATCGCTTTATCCGTATTTGGTAAGGAATTATCGCTCTTTTTCGATTTTTCGAAATTTTCGATATCGAAAAAGTGGGCGTGGTTATTGTCCGATATCGTTCATTTTAAATAGCGATCTGAGATGAGTGCCCAGGAACCTACGTACCAAATTTCATCAATATACCTCAAAATTTACTCAAGTTATCGTGTTAACGGACAGACGGACGGACGGACGGACGGACATGGCTCAATCGAATTTTTTTTCGATACTGATTATTTTGATATATGGAAGTCTATATCTATCTCGATTCCTTTATACCTGTACAACCAACCGTTATCCAATCAAAGTTAATATACTCTGTGAGCTCTGCTCAACTGAGTATAAAAATGGCAAAAAACCCCCTTATCTGAACGATCGGTTGTATGGGATATATATTATATATAGCTCTGATCGAAATCATTTTTACAGGAAATCTTCTATGATATATTAGAATATATATCACCAAGTTTCACGTTTTTATATTGGAAACTAAGGGAGAAATGGCCAAAAATCTTTCTTTCTGAACGATCGGTTGTATGGGATAAGTATATACTAGGGCGGGTCGATTTAAAAATCGCTAATTTTTCTGTGAAAATCGTATTCTGGGGATCAAAATAAGAAACTTTGGCGAAGGAACTATACCTCTAAAATTCTGATGTCCCCCAATTTGGGTCGAACTTTTGGGTAGGGGCAAATTTTGAAAAATCCCACTTTGACCCATTTAGAGTGCTCCAATCGAGCCCAAATGTATGACCGACCCCCACTAACTTTGGAGGCCCGACCCACCGATGCCAGTGGCACAACCCCTGGAACCCCCATGGGGGTTCACCATACAAACATTTCAAAAAATCGCCGGTTTTGCATTTATAAGAAAAAAACAGCTAAATGGCTATGTTTTTTCTTTATTTTTATTTATTTATTTATAATAATATTTATTATTTATTTATAATAATATCAATTTGTTCTCTTAAGAAATTTATTTAGTCAGAACATATGTAAATGAAAAAAATTAATTTAAGTGAGTTATAGAAAAGAAACTAAAAAAAATTATTGTTTGAAGTTTTTTTTACTTTAAAAGTCTGGACAATTTCGCACGGCTCTCTAATGTCGTCGCCATAACAGCCTCTACATTTTCCGGTATAACCCGTGTGGAAACGCTACCTAGCAATTGAACATGTCGTTCCGTTCCTTGTATGTGTGATGGAATTTTTGGATAATTAAACGGTGGATCATCTTGATTTGAATATTCTTTCAATGTATCGTACGGAATGCTTCGCGTGAATGGTGGTTTAAATACGATATTTATATCATTTAAATTGATCATTTCCGTATAACTTGTGCAATTAAAGTTTATATCTGGTTTTTTATAAACTCGTAAGTTCCATTGGCCCGTCAACATCGGTTCGATAGCGTAGAATTTTCTTGATGGCGCAGTCGCGCTTTTCTTTCCTATCATCAAACAACATTGATAACAAGATATTTTCCGAATGCGCATAATATGAATTATCATTAATTACTTGATTAACAATTTTGCGTAAACGAGGTTCTAGAAATCGTGACCAACCAACGAACTTGAAAAATAATGCACTGCTGTACACGACAGAGCTCTAATACTTGATATTGAAGTACATTTGCACATAACATTTAATTATAAATTCAACCAGAATTCTTAAATTTGCACCTGTATTTTGCGTTGTCACATATAATCGCAATAATCTAGCGTCCTTGGTGAGCCACCGACAATGTACAATTTTCCCTGGTTTGATGTTAGCCAGATCCACCGGACCCACGCCGCTAGAAATTGCATGGGCCATGTCGTATAAGTACTTCGAATCGGTGGAAAATTCAATTTTTTCTGGAGCAGGGGGCATATTTTGCAACTCAATTTTCTGGAAGCCGTCCACCACCTGAAAATATATAATAATAAAATAATTAAAAATGGTTGACAATTATAATAAATGAGTGATAGCAATAACTTACCGGAAGAGTTTCACAAGTTTCGATTTGACGGCTCAGTTTTCCGGTTGCTGATCCTGGTCCAGTGCTGGTTGATTTATCCAAAGCTTCAACCAAATGCCGAAACGGAAGTTCGTTGAAGTGTAGAAGGCAAACGAGCCAATGCAATGGTCATTTTAACAGCAATTCGAATCGTCGTATAATTCCACCGTGTGGGCCAGTATTTGTTGGCTCACCATCGGTGCATATTCCAATTAATGCATCCAGTGATATATTTTTATCGTTAAAAAACCATTTAATTTGGTTATTTTGTATTCAGCGGTTTCACGTTCCAGTCTTACGTAACCAATCAATTCAGAATTGGGTTCTCTCAAAATAACAAGATGAGGTTCTTTTACCATCCCAGTATGATACTTCTCATCAATTTTATCTATCGTTAAAGTATCATCTTTTCTGCCATCGAATGAAAACGCTAACAAATTGGTATCATCTAACCGTTTGCGAAACACTTCTTGTCTGCATTTCTTCATACTTCTCATCAATTTTATCTATCGTTAAAGTATCATCTTTCTGCCATCGAATGAAAACGCTAACAAATTGGTATCATCTAACCGTTTGCGAAGCACCTCTTGTCTGCATTTCTCTTTTTCTCTGCGAACTTTCGATTTATCCATTCCCATGCTTATCTTTAATTTTAAAATCTTGCAAAAGAGCGGTTCCCAATGCTGATGCTATTCTGTCAGGCACACCAAATCTGTCACATACCAAGGCAAAGTTAAAACAATCGTATCTCTCTGTGTATTGTGAACTTGTGCTTCTATCCATATCTTCTTGAACCTGTGGTGGTGCGTATGTTGAATCATCGGGATATTGGTATGTTGACATTGATGACATAGACTTTGATCCTTGCTCTTCAGTTTCCATCATAAATGCATCCATTGTTAGTCTTCTCTGATTATGTTGATCGTGCATGAACTCTTTGAGGCATTCGGCAACCCAGCCGCATGCACATGGAGCTGCCTTCAAATCGCATTTACATGTTCCAATGTAAAAATTTTTTCCAGAGATTTTACATACTCTGTAAATTGTTGGGTGTTGTTTCTTCTGTTGATTTGCTCTTGATACTTGTCAAGCAATTTATTCAATTTATTAAATACACTTTTTTTCAGCATTATTTCCATACCAAGTTTTTCCCAAATTCCAATCAACTTATCTTGTACTTGAATAGTGAAGAAATTGGTAACTGTGAATATAGCAATTTTCACCTGCGGTATTGGGCCGCAACAACAACAACCATAGCCATCTCGGCAACAACTACCACGCACTACACTACAATTTTAATTTGGTGGTGCATACTACAACAACAACCACTACAGCATTTTTATACTCAGTTGAGCAGAGCTCACAGAGTATATTAACTTTGATTGCATAACGGTTGGTTGTACAGGTAGAAAGGAATCGAGATAGATATAGACTTCCATATATCAAAATCACCAGTATCGAAAAGAAATTCAATTGAGCCATGTCCGTCCGTCCGTCCGTCCGTCCGTCTGTCCGTTAACACGATAACTTGAGTAAATTTTGAGGTATCTTGATGAAATTTGGTATGTAGGTTCCCGGGCACACATCTCAGATATTTAAAATGAACGATATCGGATAATAACTACGCCCACTTTTTCGATATCGAAAATTTCGAAAAATCGAAAAACAGCGATAATTCATTACGAAATACGCATTAAGCGATGAAACTTGGTAGGTGAGTTGATCTTGTGACGCAGAATAGAAAACTAGTAAAATTTTGGGCAATGAGCATGGCACCGCCCACTTTTAAATGAAGGTAATTTAGAAGTTTTGCAAGCTGTAATTTGGCAGTCGTTGAAGATATCATAATGAAATTTGGCAGGAACGTTACTCTTATTACTTTATGTCTGCTTAATAAAAATTAGCAAAATCGTAGAACGACAACGCCCACTTTTTAAAAAAAATTTTTTTTAAATTCAAATTTTAAAAGAAAAGTTAATATCTTTACAGCATATAAGTAAATTATGCCAACATTCAACTCCAGTAATGATATGGTGCAACAAAATACAAAAATAAAAGAAAACTTCAAAATGGGCGTGGCTGCGCCCTTTTTCATTTAATTTGTCTAGGATGCTTTTAATGCCATAAGTCGAACAAAAATTAACCAATCCTTGTGAAATTTGGTAGAGGCTTAGCTCCGAGGACGATAACTGTTTTCTGTGAAAAAGGACGAAATCGGTTGAAGCCACGCCCAGTTTTTATACACAGTCGATCGTCTGTCCTTCCGCTCGGCCGTTAACACGATAACTTGAGCAAAAATCGATATATCTTTACTAAACTCAGTTGGCGTACTTATCTGAACTCACTTTGTATTGGTGTAAAAAATGGCCGAAATCCGACTATGACCACGCCCACTTTTTCGATATCGAAAATTACGAAAAATGAAAAAATACCATATACCATATACGAAAAAACGGATGAAACATTGTAATTGTATTGGTCTATTGAAGCAAAATATAACTTTAGAAAAAAACTTGGTAAAATGGTTCTGACACCTACCATATTAAGTAGAAGAAAATGAAAAAGTTTTGCAGGGCGAAATCAAAAGCCCTTGGAATCTTGGAAAGAATACTGTTCGTGGTATTACATATATAAATAAATTAGCGGTACCCGACAGATGATGTTCTGGATCACCCTGGTCCACATTTTGGTCGATATCTCGAAAACGCCTTCACATATACAACTAAGGGCCACTCCCTTTTAAAACCCTCATTAATACCTTTAATTTGATACCCATATCGTACAAACGCATTCTACAGTCACCCCTGGTCCATGTTTATGGCTATATCTCGAAAAGGCGTCCACATATAGAACTAAGGCACACTACTTTTTAAAATACTTATTAACACCTTTCATTTGATACCCATATCGTACAAACAAATTCTAGAGTCGCCCCTGGTCCACCTTTATGGCGATATTTCGAAAAGGCGTCCACCTTAAGAACTAAGAACCACGCCCTTTTAAAATACTCATTAACACCTTTTATTTGATACCCATATCGTACAAACAAATTCTAGAGTCACCTTGGTCCACGTTTATGGCGATATCTCGAAAAGGCGTCCACATATAGAACCAAGGCCCACTCCCTTTTAAAATACTCATTAACACCTTTCATTTGATACCTATATCGTACAAACAAATTCTAGAGTCACCCGTGGTCCACCTTTATGGCGATATTTCGAAAAGGCGTCCACCTATAGAACTAAGGCGAACGCCCTTTTAAAATACTCATTAACGCCTTTCATTTGATACCCATATCGTACAAACAAATTCTAGAGTCACCCCTGGTCCACCTTTATGGCGATATCTCGAAAAGGCGTCCGCCTATAGAACTAAGGCCCACTCCCTTTTAAAATACTCATTAACACCTTTCATTTGATACCCATATGTACAACAAATTCTAGAGTCACCCCTGGTCCACCTTTATGGCGATAACCCTAAATGGCGTCCACCTATAGAACTATGGCCCACTCCCTCTTAAAATACTCTTTAATACCTTCCATTTGATACACATGTCATACAAACACATTCCAGGGTTACCCAAGGTTCATTTTCCTACCTGGTGATTTTCCCTTATTTTGTCTCCATAGCTCTCAACTGAGTATGTAATGCTCGGTTACACCCGAAATTAGCCTTCCTTACTTGTTTAATATGTTTTTTTTTTTTCTCTGAAACATTTCTTATTTGTGATTATTTTACTTTTTGCAGGGAGAGTAAGTATGAATTTTTTCCACTTTATGTAGTATTTTTTCCAGGTAAGTACATAATAAATATATCAGATCACTTTTTTGGGTAAGTATTCTCTTTATCAAAGATTTTTTCAGGGGTAGGTAAGTATTTTTTCTGTAACGCACTTTATGGGCACTCTAATTCACCTTTTTGTGCTGTTATTTTTCAATATGTATATGTGTGTGTTGTTTTTGTTTTTGCACTTTACTCCTTTAGCACAAAGTTTAAAAAAAAATAAATAAATGTAAGGCGCGATAACCTCCGAAGAGATCTAAGGCCGAGCTTCTCTTCCAATTTGCGTCGTGCTCCTCTTGATTTTCCCTACAAATTGGCCGGACGGGCCCTACATGTTTTATGCCGACTTCGAACGGCATCTGCGAGGCAGATGAGTTTTCACTGAGAGCTTTTCAAGGCAGAAATACACCCGGAGCGCTTCCAAACACTGCCGAGGGGCGACCCCGCTTAGAAAAATTTTCTTCTAATTGAAAAACCTTATTTCTGAAATTTTGATGTTGCTTTGCGCGGGGTGTGAAACCAGGGTATACGGTGTGGTAGGCGGAACACGCTACCATCACACCACGGTGGCCGCCCGAAAAACTATACTAAACCCAAAATAGGCATATATTTATGAAACATTATGAATGAGAGAATTTAGCAAAGTACAACAATATCGCTAATAAGAAGATTCCTCTTTGCTACTAGACATTCATTGTTACAAACTTAATATTAAGATATGTAAATATGTATATATGTGTGTAGTTAAGTTAAATTAGAAGCAAGTATCAATGATTTTTACACACATTATTTTAAAAGGTGTTCCAACGATGGTTGCGCAAACAGCAGGAAGTGTTGTTGATACCGAAATGAAAATATGCCACTATCTTATAAACTAATTACTTAAAGTTGTTTGCGAGCATAAAAAAAATGTTATTCTTTTGATCAATTTTTTTTTTTTTTTTTTTTGTCTTTTCGTCTTTTTGATTTTAAAGAGCAGAAAGCACAAAAAGCAGAAAATTAATTATAATGGCAAGTTTTAACAGAGTAAATACTAGACATACATACATACATATACACACATATGTGAATGCGTATATGTTTATATATGAAAATTCTTGATTTTTTTTTTATTTGTCTTCTTTTTTTTTTTTTTTGTTACTTCATATCACATATTGTTCTTATCAAAAGTAAGTTAGGTTTGACCTAAGAGTTTATAATTCATCAATAATTTTTTTTCTTTTGTTCTTTTCTCCTTATACATACATATTCATACATGAAAAAAATATATGTGCAGGTAAATGGAGATATGCAAAAATTATTGAACGAATCCCTAATGAATTTGTTCGATCATTTAACCTAATTTATGTGGGTTTGCCCGAAAATAACAATTTGTCCACTTTTCATGAAATAAAGTAAATTATCTTGAGGTCAGTGCCACTTTTTGGTCGCAAGAACACGCAGTCCTCCAGCTGGTGCTTCAGGCACGTGGGTCAAATGTGCTCTACTCACTTTGGTACTCAGGGATTAAATTTTATCTCTGTTCCGACGAAATTAACTTTTTTCCCGTCGAACGAAAACAATAGCGCACTATACGTGTTAGACCCCGATATAAACACAACTGGATTCAGGTAAAATTATTCGATTTCTTATTCTTTAAAATTATATATATATACAAAAGCATATGTATATTCACTTTCTAATTTATTACCAACCATGTCGTTCACTACCGCTCTCAAAATTAAATGGCGGAGGAAATGATCGTGACAAATGAAAAAGTTCGATTTTGGTATTCACGCCAGTGTTGTATAGCGAAAAAAAAAATCAATTGTTTAAGATACCTTATGACTGCTGTTCATGGTGAGATTAAATTTAGGTACGTACACAAAATGATTACACTAGATACGTTATCAAGGCAAAGTACTAAGGACCTCAATTTTTGCTGAGGTTTTAATAATGAGAAATTCTCCGTCAGCCATCACAACACAGGTTTTAAATTTATGTACCCGCATCATTTTTAAAAGCTGAAGAAAAAAAAAATTGCCACAAAAAAAGTATTTTTTGTTTTGTTTTTTTTTTTTTCTTCGTCAGTTCGATGCTTGTATATCTTCCGCATGCAATTTACCTAGCAGTTTTCCTGACATATATTCTAGGACATAGCATGTTTTCCCCACTTTTTCACGAACTCGTGCTTTTAAAAATGTTTTCTCTAGCTTACCACTGAATCACTCAGGGTAAAATTTTTCCGATAAACTTCCTGACCTATCTCGAAAAATGTTGGCCGTGAACGCAAATTATATCTCCTCGAGTTCGTTTCATATGCTTTTTGGATGTTTTCGCGTACAAGATCTTTCGTTATAGCCAATTTATCGTGTCTGTCGACTGCAGGTTCTAATTTACCTTCGTCTACCATGCCAATATTTCGAAGCAACTTATATTGGTCTCCGTGAGTCACCATGTGTTGGCCGAATACGACAAAATAAGGCGTTTGACTTAACGTCTGGTGTACGGAGTTTCTAAGCGCAGAGTTTATGCTACTTAGGTGTAAATCCCATTCAAGCTGGTCATTCTTTATATATGCTCGAAGTTCAGCATTCACTGAACGATTTACTAGTTCTGAACTGTTACTCTGCGGGGAATAAATTGCTGTGAATATAAGTTTAACTCCACACCTGTTAAGGAAACCTTCAAACTCTTTTGAGCGAAACTGTCACTAACTACGAATTCAGAAACCACAAATGTATCAAACGCTTGTTGCTTCAGGAAGTTAATTATCGGGGAGGTGGTAAACTTTTTTAGAGGGCACAAGAAAGTAAACTTCGACAAGTGGTCAAGCACAATCAATATGCCGATATTACCGTTCTTTGAGGTCAATATTCAGTCTTTGAAAAATTCGTTCGGTTGGTATAAAAGTTCCCATCGGTGGTCTGAGTATCTTGATAGAGTGTTTAGTTGTTTTACAAATGTCACACCTTGATACATAATCTCTAACCTGGCGATACAGGCCTTGCCAATAAAAGTATCTTCTTCTTTCAACGGTTTTCGCCACTTCACCATGAGCAGCTGTGTTAACGCCGTAAGCATTCGATAGCACTTGAAAACGTAACCCTTCTGGCACAACAAGCTTCCATGCAGAATCTTGTTGTTCAATTTCGCCACTATAAAATTCTGTACGATGGTACTTGTCTAAAACCTTAAAATCAGGATATCGGTCTAGCTCGGTTTTAATTTTTTCTCTAAGATCATTATATACAGTACTGTCAAATTCCCATGATTGTAAGTTAATATCTGGTACATTTTCGCAAGAAAAGGTTAATTGATCAATGTTATCATTTGAAACACGAGACAAAGCATCTGGTACCACATTGGCGGAGCCTTTTCGATGTTCGGTAGTGAACACGAATGCTTGCAGCTTTGTTGTATTGATTTTAAATGCTTGTCCTTCAATATACGGTCTAAATTTTTTCACAGCTAGAATAGCAGCAAGGCACTCTTGTTCCGTCACCGAATAATTACGCTGAGCCTTGTTTAGTTTCTGATTCATGTAAGCTACAGGAATTTCTTCACCACAATCGTTATCTTGAGCGAGTATTGCACCTACAACACTCTGACTTGCATCACACTGTATTAGGAACGGTTTGCGAAGTCGGGAGTTGCCAATATAGGTGCTGACGTTAGACAATGCTTTAAGAGCTCAAAAGACTCTTGTGCTTCTTTAGTCCATTCAAACACGACCTTTTTTAGTAGTTCTGTCAAAGGATGAGTTACAGTCGCAAAGTTGGCAATAAATCGCCTGTACCAACCGGCCATTCCGACAAAGCGTCGGAGCTGTCTTACGGTTTTAGGTGAAGGAAATTCGCTTATTGTCGAGACCTTGTCTGGGTCTGTTTTCAAACTTCCATTGCCTACAACATAACCTAAGTACCGAACCTGCTTAAGAAAAAATTTGCTTTTGGATATATTAATGGCTAATCCAGCCTTCCTAATATGCAGTGCTACTTCTTGTAACGGTTGTATATGCGATTCAAAGTTTTCAGAGACTAGCAGAAGGTCGTAAAGATAGACAAACACACGTTCTTTATGATTGTAAGGAATTACTTTGTCCATTAAACGGCGCATTGTTTGAGGTGCATTACACAACCCGAAAGGCATAACACTGAACTGATAAAGTGGCCTGTTGTTGTTGTTGTAGCAGTGCTTCGCCCCATCCAATAGGTGCGATCGATCACAAATTGTCATCAATATCCTCTAACGGGAGTCCAAGGAAACTTGCTGTTTCAACAGGGGTGGACCATAAGGAGAGGGGTGTTAGAGTCATTGGTTCCACATTACAATTAAAGAGATGGTTGGTGTCATGTGGGGACACATTGCAAGCGGGGCATACATTTTGTATGTCGTGGGTAATTCTGGATAGGTAAGAGTTTAACCTGTTACAGTATCCAGATCGAAGTTGAGCTAGAGTGATTAGTGTTTCCCTGGGGAGTGTGCGTTCCTCTTCCGCAAGTTTTGGGTACTGTTCTTTGAGTACTGGATTCACCGGGTAGTTCCCGGCATAAAGGTCCCACACCTGTTTGTGGAGCCATGCTGATGAGAGGCTAGGTGCAAATTTGTTTTGAAGTAGGGGAGCAAAAAGGCTTTAAGCATCTTGGCTACTGGCGATAGGAGAGATATCGGGCGATATGACCCTCCTATGTTAGCTGATTTTCCGGGATTTAGTAGCGGGACCACCTTGGCCATTTTCCATTTTTCGGGAATGACAAAGGTGGAAAGAGACAGGTTGAAGACCTTTGAAACCCTCTTTCCCTAGGCTTTTAAGCATCGGCATGACTATGCCGTCTGGGTCCACTGCTTTGGATGGTTTAGCACGACCGATGGTATCCTCAACCTCTTTGGCGGTGACGGTAATTGGCGACGCGCTGAATTTATGTTTATGTTCGCGTCTGTTGGCCCTCTGTCTATCTTTGTCGACCGTAAGATGCATAATATATTGGCGGCAGAAAGCACTCGCGCATTTTTTCGCATCCGACAGCACTTTATCGCCAGGGGCGATGGAAATTTTGTAATTGTGCTTATACGGATTCGATAGGGACTTTACGGTTGACAAAAGTTTACCTACACCGGCAGAGAGGTTACAACCGCTTAGGTGCTCCTCCCTTTTCGCCCGCTTGTGCTCATCCACAAGCAATCTGATGCGTTGGTTTATATGCATTATTTGAGGGTAGCCGGGATCGAGCTTTCTTATAAGGTCTCGTTCTCTCGCTATATTTGCGGCCTCCGTCGGATAGTGAGGTCGAATTATGGGAATTCTACCGGTGGAAATGAAGCGATCAGAGGCGGATTGAATGACCTTGCGGAAAGTACGCTCCCCTTGGCGAGCATCAGTCGGGATTGGGAGGGCAGCAAAGCGGTTGTCTGTAAAGGATTTGTATTCGTCCCACTTTCCTTTTTTAAAGCTTATGAAAGTGCGTTTTTCTGTGACAATGAAGTCGGCGGTACGCTCGAGCGAAATAGGTATAGGCAGGTGGTCGGATGCCAATGTTACCATCGGCTGCCAGTTGACGCAGTTTACGAGTCCTGCGCTCACGATAGATATATCCGGCGAACTGTGACAGCTTCCTACCATACGTGTGGAGGCATCTGCGTTTATTGTGAGAACGTCGTTTCTTCTATTTGATCCGCCAACATCTCACCCCTACTCTCTGCCTGCAAGTTTGAATGCCATAGATGGTGGTGGGCATTGAAATCGCCTAAAATAATGCGATTATTGCCAGTGATTAAGGCGCTGATGTTAGGGCGGTATCCACTGGGACAACAGGTGGCAGGAGTGATGTAGATGTTGATGATTTCTAGGTTTGCATTACCTGATCGGACAGATAAGCCTTGACGTTCTAAGACACTGTCCTTTTGGCCGATGTCGGGATCAAATAAATGGTATTTAATTTATTTAATTTAATTTTATTTATATTTTTCGAAAAGTCAAAAACAACAATGGTTCTTACTGACTTAAACGAATAAATAAGCCTAGCTACCAAACAGAGTTAAGTACATTAGGAGAAATAGACTTTGGATAAGAAAAATCAAGCATAATAGAATTCGAGATCTCATTAAGTTCACGTAGAGGGCGCGACAATGGAGCATTTATCGCATAGTTAGTAGACTTATGTTTAATATAAAAGGGGTTATGAGAACGAAGAGATCTCGTTGGAATAAGAAAATGAATCGCGTGCAGTAAAGAGGAGCAATCAATGTCTCCATTAACAACTCCGAAAATGAAAGACAAGGAAGGGGTTGACATTCTGAGCTCTAATGGTTTCAAATTAATTAGCAGCAAGCGGGAATGATAAGAAGGGACTGGGTCTGATAAATGTTAGGATCTTAGGCAAAATTTTAGGAATATCTTTTGTACCCGCTCAATCCTGTCGATTGCAAACTTGTGATAAGGTCTCCAAATAAATGCAGCATATTCCAGTTTGGAACGAACAAACGATGAGTATAGCAATTTAAAGGTATAGGGATCTGAGAAGTTGGTGCTATTACGCCTCACAAAACCTAAGGAAGCATACGCGCTTGAAATTACATAGTTAATATGGTTATTGAAAGAGAACGAGGAGTCAAAGATGACCCCTAAATCTTTAATCTCATCAAGGAAGTGAAGGGGAGTAACCGAGATCGTATATATCGTTGGTAAAACATTGCGAATTTTGGAAAATGTGACATGAAAGCACTTTTTGAGATTGAGAGATAGACGCGAATTACGGCACCAAATTGCTAATCTATCTAAGTCTTCTTGCAGACGCTGACCGTCATCACTATTTTTAATACTGGAGAAAACTTTTAGGTCATCAGCGTAAAGTAAGAACTCCGATGACACAAAACAATTTCCTATATCATTGATGAATAAAATAAAAAGAAGAGGACCTAAGATGCTCCCTTGTGGTACCCCAGAGGTGGCAGTAAAAGAGTTGGAAGATACACCCTCAATAGAGACCATGCAGCGTCTGTTACTTAGGTAGGAATACAACCACTTGAGAAATACAGAGTGAAAACCGAGGGAAGCGAGTTTACGTAGTAGCATATTGTGAGATACCTTGTCAAATGCTTTAGAGAAGTCGGTATAAATGCAATCGACTTGATGGCTTGAAGAGAACGCATCAATGCAATATTCACTAAACAAGGCTAAGTTTGTGACGGTAGACCTTCCTACAACAAAGCCTTGCTAGTTTGGTAGTAACAAATTTTTTGCGGCAAAATACATTTTATCCTTAACAATTCCTTCGAAAATTTTAGAATGATAGGCCTATAGTTAGAAGCATCATTCTTTTTGCCATTTTTGAAAATTGGGGAAATGTATGCAAGTTTCCAAGCATCTGCAAAGACACCAGAACTTAGAGATTGGTTAAACATGGCCAATAGTGAGGCTACAATAGCAGGACAATTTTTGAGGAGGGCGGTACTAAGACCATCGCGATCAGTCTGAGTAGAGTTTTTCAGACTATTGATACCGTTAATAACGTCGATTGTGGTAAGCCGTAGGTCATTAAAATTCAAGGCTGATTCATGGTCAGAATGACAAACATAGTTGTTAAGACAACCTCATCACTGTGAAGTTGGATTGAAAAAATTTGGCAAATAAGTTTACAATGTCTACGGGGGAGGTAGCAAGCTTAACACCCAGGCAAACAGCAGCAGGCACCCCACCACCATTTTTTTTAGATTTGATAAAATGCCAGATATTTTTTAGGATTAGACTTAATGTTTGATTCAACCCCAAGTATATATTTATTATACAGAAATTTGTTAAGGCAGTTAAACTTCTTAGATAGTTGGGAATAAAGTCCAAAATGGATTTGATCCCTGGATTTCAGGAATTGTTTGTGCCACTTATTTCGCTGATTATTTAACCTTTTCAGACCATGAGTATACCAGGAAAGTTTATAAGTCCTCTTTTTAATAATTGGAATATTCTTCGAGCAAATACCCAAGATATGTGACGTAAATATAGTGTAACAATCATTAATATCCCGCCCAGAAAAAAGAGCGTCCCAACAAGTGTTTAGGAAACAGGCATTAAGTTTTTGGAAGTCGCAGGACTGAAACTTAAAGGATATTTTGTTGTCTAATTTAAACGCAACAAACTCGTAAAATTCGGCCTTCAGACACAACAGAACATGATGTCGATCAGCAGGTGAAATAGGAAAAGAACATTCGGATATTGTTGTATTGATATTTGTGCTAACGAAGGCGAGATCAAGAATTCTCTTAAGCTTGTTAGTAAAACTATTAATTTGAATAAGATCAAGACTTAAGATATTGTCGATACAATAAGATTCAGACGCCGAAGTAATATTAGTTGGTATCAAATCAATTTTAGAGTAGCTTCCACACCATGCTACATTGGGAAGATTGAAGTCGCCAAGAACGCATAGGTGATTTCCCGCTAACTTATTATGCACAATATTAAAATCTTATCAGTATGTGCTTTATAAATATCAGACGTACTGCCAGGGGGTATATAAGATCCAATAATATATAACGATCCGTATGTTGACGAACCGTTGATGCATATACACGTTTGGTCCAGGATAGTATCAGGATTATTTAGATTGATTTCAAAGGACCTCAAGCTACGATGCACGGCAATTAGTATACCGCCTCCCAAAGAACGGCCTGTTTTATCAGCATCCCGGTCCTTGCGAAAAACGTTGAATAATTTAGAGTCAAAAAAATCATAATCATAAAAGCCTGGATTAAGCCAGGTGTCGATTAAAACAAAAACATCAAAATCAAAGTTCGAACTAAGGGTACGGACTGCTGCTGCCTTAGAGCACATACCACCCATATTTTGAAAATAAATCTTTAAGTCCTTGTGAACGTGATGGTCAGCTAATTGCTAAACCTCCTTGGATACAGGAACTGATCTTCGACGATTGCGAAAGGCTTTGACTCTAACGTCAGCCGGCCAAAGCGCTGGATTTAGAACGCTGTTCAAAAGGGAGGGCTGGAAACAAGCAATTTGACTGGCGTCAATTTTAGCGTTATTAGCTACATAAGCAATTATAGAATCAGCAGAGATTGACGGCTTAAAGGATGAGAGATGGATCCATTTCTTCGCAGATACTACCGCAATTTCAGTATTGGAGTTCTCACCAATTATCACGCCAATGGTACCCATGCCGTTTTTCGGCCTGCCATTAGGGGCGGTTTTTGGATTTATAGATGCATCAGAAACATTATCAACCGCGGCAGACAAAGAAATGGACGATTGGCGAATATTAGTTGAAAGCGAAGTTTTCACCGTTGCAGACGGGTTATTCTCAGTATTAACCGGACTTTTAAAATTTTTCCTGTTATTGTGCTTGTTTCTACGTACATTAGTCCACTGTGCGGATCAGCTATTATTGACGTTAGCTGCGTCGCTATGAGGGTTAGATGCAGCTAATTCAGTAAAGTTCACAGGTAAAGCGACAGTTGGGACAGTCGCAGCAGAGATATTAACAGAGTCCGTGGCAGCGGCAACGACAGCATATGAAATAGGGCCAATAGGCGAGATGAGCAACGATGACGAGAAATTAGTTGATGTTTTATCAGTAGCATTGACATCTACAGAGACGAGAGCGTGTTTATCACTCTTAGATGATGATATGTGCGTAGGTACGGCTGATATAGACAAATCACTGGCAGTGGCATCAGTCGTGCCAAGAGAATTTGTAGCACTAATAGATGTATTGGCATGTGGGAGTACATTGGTACAAGAACAATTTTTGCATTTGCGAATTACCTCTATTTCTTTGCATAGCGACAGCTAAACGTAAGTTATCAATGCAAAGATTACTATGCATGGAGCGAACTTCAGCAAGAATCGAATCTGATTGGACAGTAAGTGAGTTAATGTCGGCGCAAAGAGAATGAATGACAGCAACAAGTTTGTGGTTTTCCTTGTTTATTGCACTGAGTGGTGTAAGATAAACGCGAGGCCGCCTCCATTTCCGCTCTCACGACCTTTCTGTGGACATTATACCCAGAACAGGTCTGCAGAGCAAATCTTGCTGTGAGTTTAGTCTCTTGATTCGCAGCGATGCGGATGTTGTGCCGCTTCATGAAATCGACTATCTCCGTGATCTTCCCAGTTAATCCATTACAGTTTAACTGCAGAACTCTGAAGTGTAACGGGGGAGACGTCGTCACTCTAGGAATAAGTGATAGGTGACCCTTACACGAGACACACTGAACAGAGTATGACCGTCCTTAACAGATTATTTCCGGCAGATGCAGAAAAGCCATTTCTCAGGACCGAGGTCAGGAGACGGACTCGGATTGGGTTCGATACCTTCCCGGAGCACGAGAATATGGAGCAGTCCCTCTGCAAGGAGTTGCTGAGAGGATGACAATTTGTGGGAGGGACGCAACAAATTAAATGGGGTTACACTGAAATGACAGTCCTTGGTCGGGAAAAATCCCGAGTCGCTCCGGTAAATAGAACCGGCTGCCTTGGTCTGTTCGGTATGGTAAATTCCGTTTTTTCGCGAGATTCAATCCCTAATGGGATTTGCCAAAAGGCATCTTTCAAATCTAAACTTGAAATGAACTCTGCACGTGGTAGCCTACTTAATATGCCCTCAATATGTGGTAACGGATAGGCGTCTTTCAAAGTTACCGAATTGACTTTACGACTATCTAAGCAAGGACGTATTTTTCCAGGTTTTCGCACTAAAACGATTGGAGATGACCATGGGCTTTTCGATTCTTCAATGACATCTAAAGCTATCATCCGGTCAATTTCCTCACCCATCAATTTTTCAATTGCTGGGGATATCGGATATTGGCGTTTCTTAATAGGTTTAATTTGACCAACATCTATAGCATGCTCTATGAGAGTTGTCCCACCAAGACCTTTCTCCTCAAAAGTTGGGAAGCACCGCACTGCCGCGCCAAGTTTTTCCATTTGAATGCTAGATAATATATGTAGATTTTCATCTGATTCGGATAAATTTAATTCACTCACTAAGTGTGGATCAATCTCAAACTTTTTCCAAAAATTTATCCCCAAATATTATATGTCTTGGCTTAAGGATGGAGCTATATAAAAATCAATTGGAAAAGTTTTATCATGATAAACGACACCCAATGTAACAATACCAACAGCGGATTGCTTTGAACCGTCAGCTGTGCAAAGATTTGTGTATAATTATTTAATTTTCAGATTTTGTTCGACTGCGTTTTAGCCCATTTTCCTCCTAAGCAATTTATCGACGCTCCTGAATCTAATAAACCCAAGACTGCCTCTCCTAATAACTCTATGGCAGCATATGGTCGTATTTCACCTGGCTTACCCATCGATGTGGCGGATAAGTTTTCGCACTGGGATTTTATATTTTGCCAATAAGACTTAGCTCTAAATGCTGAACGCGGTTGGGAAAAATGTTCTTCACGCTTAGCATTATATTCTTGTAAACGTAAATTTAAAGGAAGAAAAGGATGTATTTTTAAATTCGCTTCATAGTTATCAGTAGTAGTGAGTACATTTGATTTTTGTTTTATTCGGAAGTTGGATTGGGGTGTCTGCTGGAGTGATTGCAGACACCTGCTTGAACTACTGCAAAGTCGGTACTCACAGCCTGATCTGTTTGCTCTACTTCAGCCAATTGTCGCCTTTGTGGTAACTGGGGTCGAGCAAAGCTGTTTTTCACAGTTACGAAAAAGTTTTCTCGCCGTCTACAAGCACGTCGTAGGGCCGAAATAGAACGCATGTCCAAATGAAGTAGCTCTAAACGAATATCTGGAAGTAAGTTACGAATTAAAGTCTCAACTAATTCTTGTTCAGGCATTGCCACTTTTAAGCTATAACTCAGTGTCATCACTGCTTCGAAAAATTGTTCAAACGACTCTCCCTGCTTTTGTTTCCGATTTCTTATTCTCACTCAGTGTCATCACTACTTCGAAAAATTGTTCAAACGACTCTCCCTGCTTTTGTTTCCGATTTCTTATTCTTTCCTTAATGTCGTAATCGGTACGGACGTCTTTAAAATTACTTTTTAATGCATCACATAAATTAAACCAATCAAGGAAGCGCACTGAATGGTGATACCTCCAATACCAGTTCTTGCCCATTCCCTCGAAAAGAATATGGACATTCTGGCAAAGGGCATCGAAATTTCCTCTCAAAGACGTCACAGTCAATGCATTGATTCGGTAGATAAATTCGTCTACCCAAACGTTCTCAATTAATTTCCAATTTATTATAATTAAAATATGATTGCAGCGACCTTTTTACTTTGATTTTATCAAACTGTAATTTTTGCCGGCTCAAGGTCAAATGTAATAAAACACTTTTTTAAATATTTCCCAATATGTTTAAATCTCCTTCGGAGATCGTCTTCAGGGGCTATAACAATAACAAACAAATATTCCCATATAAAACTGAATACAATTGGGATACAATTTTTCCATACATAAATTAATTATCTTGTCCGATACACGACACTTGTTAGTTCGCCATGCAGTTCAGAACTAATTTTTTGTTTTTTTGTGAGTCAAGTAAGTGTCTATAAATATGTGAGCAATTTTCTGTGTCCGTTTTGTAGTTTAGTCTCTTGCTTGGTGATGTATTTGCTATGTGTAGCATTTCTAACGTAAACCTTTTGCTATAATTTGTCCCCTGCTCTAGTATGCTCACCGCTTTAAAATCTGGTTGGTGTCCGTTCTCTGTATAGTGGGCCGCAAGTGCTGTTTTATGAATGTTGCCAGATGATCTACATTTAATATCCGATCTGTGTCCTGCTGTTCTTGTTTTTAATTTGTTCTTTGTTGTACCCACATATTCTTTTCCACAGTTATTATTTTCATTTCCCGCACATGTAATCTTATATATTACATTATGTCTGTCTGAATTTGTTATTTTGCTTTTCATGTTATTAAAAAATATGTTTGTTGTGTACGATGGTTTGTGTGCAATTTTTATATTCTCCTTGCATAGATGTCTGAGCCCTGCAATCTTTCTGAAAAACCTGGTATATATACTACAGATCTATATTTTGTAGTCGTGTTCTCTCTGTTCTTCCGGCATTTATCTTTCGGGTATTCTTTTATTAACCTCTGTATTGCGTTAGGAGGGAAGTCATTCATCTTTAGTATGTGTGTTATACGTTTTTTTATTCTCGGAGTGAAAAACCGTGTCACTCGTATTTAATACTCGTCTAATGAAGTTTTTCGCCGTATTTATAACCATATACCTTGGGTGTTTTGATTTAAAATTTATTATTCTTCCTGATGATGAGGGCTTTGGATACCAGTCAAGTTTTATTTTATTGTCTATTTTACATACTAATGTGTCTATAAACGGCAGTATACTAGCCGACTCCAGCTCCATCGTAAACTTTGTGTCCCTGTGGAATGAGTTTAGCACCTCTAAGGTTTTTTCCAACTCGTCCTCCTTAACAATGGCAAATACATCATCTACGTATTTGCTAAGTAGTTTCGCGTTTGTCACTGTTTCCAAAATCTCTTCCATGATGATGTCGGCAACAATCGGTGATGCTGGGGATCCAATCGGAAGTCCTTTGAGTTGCGTATAAATTATTTCTTCATACTTGAAATATCTATTTTCCGATACGCAAAACTTCACAATTTCCATAAAAAGGTGTTTTGGAATATCCGTGTGTTCCTTTATGTCTTTCCACTTTGTCAGTATAGTTTGTATAGCCAGGTCTGTTGGTATACTTGGGAATAGTGACACAACATCAAACGATACGAGGCGTTCATCATAATAAATGTAGGAGTCGTTGACCTTGTCTTTGAATTCTATTGCACTTTTTACATTAAGCTTAGATTTCGTCATCAGATTTTTTAAAATATTAGTCAGGTATTTACATAAATTATAGGACAGAGCATTTAACATGGAACAGATTGGTCTTAAGGGCATATTCTCTTTATGGAACTTTGGTAATCCATATATACGGGGTGGGAGAGCTGTGTGTGTAGACATTTTGAGTTTTTCGTTGTTCGTTATAAGACCTAATTTGTGCAATTTATCTACCAACTGATTATTTTTCGTTTGTAACTTCAATGTCGGATCCTGGCGTAATCTTCGGTATGACGACAAATCTTCCAGCAAACTTTGCATTTTTGACCTATAGTCGCTTTTTCCCATTGCTACCGTCACATTACCTTTGTCTGCATTCACACCTTGCTTGGTGATGTATTTGCTATGTGTAGCATTTCTAACGTAAACCTTTTGCTATAATTTGTTTCCTGCTCTAGTATGCTCACCGCTTTAAAATCTGGTTGGTGTCCGTTCTCTGTACAGTGGGCCGCAAGTGCTGTTTTATGAATGTTGCCAGATGATCTACATTTAATATCCGATCTGTATCCTGCTATTCTTGTTTTTAATTTGTTCTTTGTTGTATCCACATATTCTTTTCCACAGTTATTATTTTCATTTTCCGCACATGTAATCTTATATATTACATTATGTTTGTCTTAATTTGTTATTTTGCTTGTCATGTTATTAAAAAATATGTTTGTAGTGTACGATGGTTTGTGGGCAATTCTTATATTCTCCTTGTCATAGATGTCCAGGCCCTGCAATCTTTCTGAAAAACCTGGTATATATACTACAGATCTATATTTTGTAGTCGTGTTCTCTCTGTTCTTCCGGCATTTATCTTTCGGGTATTCTTTTATTGACTTCTGTATTGCGTTAGGAGGGAAGTCATTCATCTTTAGTATGTGTGTTATACGTTTTTTATTCTCGGAGTGAAAAACCGTGTCACTCGTATCTAATACTTGTCTAATGAAGTTTTTCGCCGTATTTATAATCATAATCCTTGGGTGTTCTGAATTAAAATTTATTATTCTTCCTGATGATGTGGGCTTTTATACCAGTCAAGTTTTATTTGATTGTATATTTTACATACTAATGTGTCTAGAAACGGCAGTCTACTAGCCGACTCCAGCTCCATCGTAAACTTTATGTCCCTGTGGAATGAGTTTAGCACCTCCAAGGTTTTTTCCAGCTCGACCTCCTTAACAATGGCAAACACATCATCTACGTATTTGCTAAGTAGTCTCGCGTTTGTCAATGTTTCCAAAATCTCTTCCATGATGATGTCGGCAACAATCGGTGATGCTGGGGATCCAATCGGAAGTCCTTTGAGTTGCGTATAAATTATTTCTGCATACTTGAAATATCTATTTTCCGATACGCAAAACTTCACAATTTCCATAAAAAAGTGTTTTGGAATATCCGTGTGTTCCTTTATGTCTTTCCACTTTGTCAGTATAGTTTCTATAGCCAGGTCTGTTGGTATACTTGGGAATAGTGACACAACATCAAACGATACGAGGCGTTCATCATAATAAATTTAGGACTCGTTGACCTTGTCTTTGAATTCTATTGCACTTTTTACATTAAGCTTAGATTTCGTCGTCAGATTTTTTAAAATATTAGTCAGGTATTTACATAAATTATAGGACAGAGCATTTAACATTGAACAGATTGGTCTTAAGGGCATATTCTCTTTATGGAACTTTGGTAATCCATATATACGGGGTGGGAGAGCTGTGTGTGTAGACATTTTGAGTTTTTCGTTGTTCGTTATAAGACCTAATTTGTGCAATTTATCTACCAACTGATTATTTTTCGTTTGTAACTTCAATGTCGGATCCTGGCGTAATCTTCGGTATGACGACAAATCTTCCAGCAAACTTTGCATAGTTGACCTATAGTCGCTTTCTTCTATTGCTACCGTTGTGGCGGACTTTTCCTTGCGCCTGGGTATGCTCAGTCCATCCAGGATCCCTGTGGGCATAGAGAAGAATCCCTATCGTCTCCTTTTAAAGAGAAAGATCCCGTTTGTTGTTAAAAAAAACTTTATAAATTCTTTGTTCCAAAATATCAAACTACCCTTAAAGCTATGGCGACGGAGGTGGTAAACCACCGTCGGTTCTACGCCGATGGGGTTGGGAAAACCCCCACCGGGACTACGCTTAAACTAAAAATCTCAGACTACTCGTAAAGAAAGCGGAGGTGGAGAACCACAACTTCCTCCCAGTCGGTGGAGTTGGTAAAACCCCCACCGAGTATATAACTTAAAGATACCCTGCTCTTCTTGAAGGTTGCGGAGGTGGAAAACCACCACAATCCCTCTAACAATGGGGTTGGAAAAACCCCCAAAGTTACTAAAATAAAGAACTCGTGAGATGGAAAATCCCCAGGAGTCCCATTCACCGCTAAACAAGGCGGTATCTGACATTCAACTGTATTATTCTACCCATATATCACATTATAAGTATTTATCTCTAAATTGCGTATGTAATAATTCCCCTTGTACTTCCGGTGTCTTGTTGTTGCAGGATATTTGAATCTCCTTATGTGCTTTGGTTTTCGCTGTCTGTGTGGTCCTGCTGCTGCGGAATGATGATGTACCAATATACGAATGTAAATTCAAAGTTATACGTATATGTACATTAGGGTATTTTCAAAAAAAAATTATGTCGGTAAATTTGAATATTGTAAAATTTGAAAAAATTTCGGTAAATTTGAATTTGAATATTGTAAAATTTGAAAAAATGTGGTTTTGCATGTGTGGGCCCCAAATCTGGTGGGTTTTGGGTCCTCACGTTCTCTCCTCACCTGCCGTAATATGACTTACTGTCACCATTGTAAAATTCAATTTCTTGTAGCGGTCAGTGCTTGCGTTATTTATAGGGTAATCTCTCGCGATCTGGGTCTTGTTCTAAAATGAAATGTTATGCAGAATTCGGTCATCAGGTTATATCATTGGCTGGCAATGTGGTTGGCGTAGTTCATCGCCGTCTGGATCCCGTTGTCCAGGGTTGGGGATTGCGCTTGTGCTGTGTGCCACCCACTCCGGGCTCCATCTACCACCTGTTGGATGTCGATTATGTATGCGCGTTCGATTCCGAAATCATTTGCACCTGAATTGGCCAGTTCTAGTGAACCACACGTCGCTACCGTGCTGTAATCCGTCTGATTGTTTCTGTTTCTGGACTTGCTTCTTCTTCGACTGTCGCTTGATGGTATGCTTTTAGCTCGCTCATGTGTGCCGTTCTCCTTTTGCCGTTATGCACCTTGTCTAGCTCGACGATTACGGGCGATACGAAGTTTGTTACACGATGAGGCCCGCTGTATCTTGGTGCTAAATTTGCTGCGAAATTGTCAACTGCCTTGGACAGCTGATGCTCTTTTACTAGTACCAAGTCGCCCACCGCCGGTTGCCATTGTCTCCTACGTAAATTATAATGCCTTGCCTGCTCCGCTGATGCTTGCTGTTGTCTACGACGTGCCATCTAATATACCTCTCGCATTTTCGCCATCTTTTCACTGAGAGCCACCTTCTCCTCGCCTGTGCCAAATGTTTGCTCATCGTGGAGGGCGTTGGGGATCCTCGGCTCCCTACCCTGTACCACGAATGCTGGACTGTAGCCTGTTGACTCGCATACGCTCGTATTTAGTGCTAGTGTCATCTCTGGCAACAACTCATCCCATGTCTTATGCTCCTTCCCAGTGAATTGTGCTATCATCCTCTTGATGTTACGATTTGCTCTCTCCGTCGGGTTCTCTTGCGGTGTGTATGGTGCCGTTAGCTGGTGCTTTATGCCAGCTTCTTGTAAAAACTTCTTGAAATTCCTGCTTGTGGACTGTGCTCCATTGTCTGTAATTAGAATTTTTGGCGCGCCAAATCGGGCCAAAATCCTCTCCCTCATACCTCTGATCACATATTCCGTCGTCGCCTTCCGTATTGCTATGATCTCTACCCATTTCGAGAATTTGTCCACGAAAACTAATGCCATCGTATTACCGTGCTTCGAACGAGGGAGTGGTCCAACGAAATCTGCACAAACGGTAGCAAAAGGTTCATCTGAAATCTGCGTGAGCATCTTACCTGCAGCTTGTTGCTGGCTGGGTTTGTAGACTTGGCATGCGTGGCATTGTTGCACGTATTTCCATACGTCCCTGAACATCCCAGGCCAGTAATACCGCATCATTGCGCGCGCGATGGATTTCCGTATCCCCATGTGTCCAGCGCTTGGTGTGTCGTGAATCTCGTTAAGCACTCTTCGCCTATCCAATGTCGGCACGCATAACTTCCATGGTACCGCATCCTCACCATCCATTTGACTTCCAATTCGTCTGTATAGTCTTCCTTCCTCTATGACGTATTCGGGAAACTTCTCTGGTGTCCTCGCTACTTCAGCCATCTTTGACGTGTACCACTAGCAACTCAAACTTTCTTCATGTGTCGTAAGGCTACCCAGCTGTTCCTCCAGTGGCTGCATCGACAGTGCATCTGCGACCACGTTCATCTTGCCCTTCCTATACTGCACGTCGAACGAATACTGCTGTAACTCGAGCGCTCATCTAGCGATCCGGTCTGACGGACTTTCGATCGCATTCAACCATTTCAAAGCCAGGTGATCGGTGATAATCGTGAAATTGTACCCTTCTAAATATGGTCTCATTTTCCTTATTGCCCACACGATTGCTAAACATTCCTTCTAAGTTGGTGAGTAGTTCATCTCGGCTTTATTCAGCCGGCGGCTAGCATACGCTATTACTCGCTCTTCGTCATCCAACCCCTGTGTGAGAACTGCTTCGAGACCATAGTCGCTCGCGTCCGTCTGTAATCGAAATATTTTCCTAAATCTGGGCAAGCTAATGCCGGTGCTTGTATTAGCGCATTCTTCAACGCTTCGAATGCCCCCTGTTGTTCTTCGGACCATTTCCACCTACTCCATCCCACTTCTCCATCCAGTGTTACTGCAGCCAAGGTTCGCCCTTGGGTCTGCCTAAATGTACTTACTGAGTACGAGGTTGGGTTTGTTGAGAAGCCACCCCTCGATACCAATGGGGTCTCTGCCCGTTTCCCTGCCGTCCACGACAGCAGTCACGCGTTAGTATACCTACTCGGCCACACTGCCAGCAGAAATCTCTTCGTTCGTTGCGACACCCATGTGCATAGTGTCCGCTTTTTCCGCATCGCCTGCATGCGTTTCGTGGATCGATGGGCCCTTGGTGTGGTGTCGTCGCATGCTCTGGCGTGCTCGCTTGTCGTTGCGCCTCCGTTCTCCGATCTCCTTGCTTCTCATCTTCATGTATATAGTGGCAATGCTCGGTTGGCCGTCGCAGCACAAACGGTTTCGCCGCTGGCCTCAGCGGTTCTTTCTCCGGTATGATGTTCTCGTAGTCCTCGGCCATGCTTACCAGTTCCTCTAAGCTGGTGGACTCGCTCCGTTTTATGTAAGCTGGTACTCTCGTCGACAATTTCTATAAATCCGGTTCAGCTTCTGCTCGCCGTTGTAATCAGCGTGACGCATGAGTGCCTGTAACGATAAAACGTAATCTTTAAACTGCTCACCTGCGCGTTGCGTACGCTGACGGATCTCGACATCTAGCTTCTCGAAATACTTCGATCAGGAAAAATTTTAGAAACTCCTTCTTGAAGGCTTCCCACTATTGCCACTGCCTGTTGTTGTTCCGGTACCACACCAAGGCCTTGTCCTTCAGCAACTCAGGTAACGCTCGTTGGATGGAATCGCGACCAACTTCGTAACTGTCGGCCAGCTCCTCCACCCGTCCAATTAAACATAGCGGGTCCTTACCGCCGTCATATTTCAGACCCCACTTACGTACTCGATCCATTATATTTGTATGTGATGCTGGTTGGTACATTGTGTATGGCGGTATTTGTGACCCCTCTTCGTGCCTGGTTGTTTCATTGACGTTTTCCTGTGCGTTGCCGCGCGGTGATGTTTGCTCGGCGTTTTCTATCGGAGTTGGTGGTCCTACCGTGATTACTAATTCTGTGAATCGTTCCTGGAATCTTGTGTCGGTACCTTTCGTCTGGATGAAGCCTGCTAGGCGCTTGCGTAGCTCTTCCACCGATCCGCTGTCTTCCAGCCCAAACTCGGATGCGTATTTGAGAAGTTCCTTACGATTGAGGTAATACACCCAAGTTACCTTCACCATGCCTGCTAGTTATTTCACTTTCTCTCCGTGCCTTTCCTATGGATATTTTGTATCTCGCAATCTTCTGTGGTTTGTGTCTCGAAATCCTCTGTGTGGTTATCCTCGTGTTGTTATTTGTTTACCATGAGTCTATGTATTCAGAGTCCCTGCTCGGGCGCCATTTGTGACGGACTTTTCCTTGCGCCGGGGTATGCTAATTCCGTCCAGGATCCCTGTGGGAATAGATAAGAACCCTATCGTCTCCTTTTAAAGAGAAAGATCCCGTTTGTTGTTAAAAAAAACGTTATAAATTCTTTATTCCAAAATATCAAACTACCCTTAAAGCTATGGCGACGGAGGTGGGAAACCATCGTCGGTTCTACGCCGATGGGGTTGGGAAAACCCCCACCGGGACTGCGCTTAAACTAAAAATCTCAGACTACCCGTAAAGAAGGCGGAGGTGGAGAACCACCACTTCCTCCCAGTCGGTGGAGTTGGTAAAACCCCCACCGAGTATATAACTTAAAGATACCCTGCTCTTCCTGAAGGTTGCGGAGGTGGAAACCACCACAATCCCTCTAACGATGGGGTTGGAAAAACCCCCAAAGTTACTAAAATAAAGAACTCGTGAGATGGAAAAATCCCAGGAGTCCCATTCATCGCTAAACAAGGCGTTAGCAGGCTAATATACCTAGCTGGCTACTCTTTGAATTCGCAAAATTTGTCGCCCTTTTATACTTGTCCACGCGTAGGTGGACAGTTATCCTGCAACAATAAATTTACTTATTATATGTATTTACTTAAGGTATCTTACATTTAACTGTATTATTCTACTTTACATTATAAGTATTTATCTCTAAATTGCGTATGTAATAATTCCCCTTGTACTGCCCCCCCTAACATGTGAGTTCATTGGTATGCATCTCCAGTTAGCTAGCATAGTTACTTATGATTTCCTCTGCTGCCTGCTTATTGTGCCTTGTTGTTGTCAACGAGTTGGTTGCCCTTCGTAGGTAACTTGCAAGTGTCTAGTACCCACGCTGTGGTTGGTATGCTAACGTGACATCTTTCTAGTACATTGCATTCTTTTCGTTTCCTCTTTGTGCGATGTCCGCCCTGACGGTTCGTTTCAATACTTGCTGTGCTTGGTCGAAATTGCTTGGTATACGTATGTTTGTATGTTTTTGGTGTTCTTGCAATGGGAGCTTATGTGTGTTGCTTATTGCATTGCTGTATTCCAAGCGTTATTTAGAATTCCACCCGGTTATGGGATATCCGTGAAAATTATAATGTTCAACCAAAATATTTACCGTATGCGGGCAGAGACAATTATTTAAACGAAGAAATTAGATGTTGTCATGAATGTTTATATGTATATTATGGTGATTCAAAAAATGATTATTTTTTATGTGTAAATTTAATTTATATAATTCAGTTTTATATGTTTTACATGCTGTATGTATAAATTCATTAGGACGTTTCGAAAAAATGATGTATAGTTTGTAATTCAAATAGGATTTATACATGTTTTAATAAGTTTTGATAAATATTTGTGTGGGCTCCAAAGCCGGTTGATTTTGGTCCTCACACCGTCACATTACCTTTGTCTGAATTCACAATCATAATATCTTTATTTTTGCTCAAAAATTCCCTTGTTTGTTCCACTGTGTCATTAATGGCTACGTCTGTTGTGCTCGCTCTGTTTTTCGTCAAAGTGTCTTTAATTAAAATTGATAATTTGGTTCTCGCCGGTTCCTGGTTCTCTTTGCTTTTTATGCTCCTTACCAATTCTTCCCCATCAGCTATGCATTTGAAAAGAGGGAATGTATTTGTTGACGTTGGTAGAGCGAACTGTGGACCTTTTTCAAGCAGTGCTTCAACTTCAGGTGGAAAATCTGTGTTTGTTTTATTTACCAACCACTGTTTGTTGTTACTGTTGTTTCCTAGTATTTGTTTATTTCGCGCGCTTCGTAATCTTTTAAACTTTGCTTTTGGTTGCTCATTCCATTGTGTAGCTCGTTTCAGTGTGAGCTGCTGATCACTCTCAAATAAAGCTTTTGCATCCTCATTCTCCATTATTTGGCTTAGCTTTTCTTTTGTATATGCCACCTGTTTTGTTTTTGTCTTTAAAATATCGTGTTTAAATTTTATTAAGGCGCTGAGTATTTTGATGTGGAAAAAAAAAGTGCTTCTGTCTATTGTGTGTTTTATATGTTTAGGTATGTGATTGTCAATGGTAAATATGTAATCTAGTTTCGTTGTATTTTGTATAAACTTAGGTATAATTTTAGTTTTCCTGCATTTTAATAAAAACCTTATGCTACTCTGCAGTCTTGTCATCTGGTTGGATTCAGTCTTATATCTGTTGATCGATTTCTTCGTTTTGTTGTCATATTTGTTTTTCAGCTTCGCATAAACCATCTCCTTGCTGCTGTTTTTTACGGAGTGTCTTCCGTAGTTAAGACTAAAATATGATTGTAGCGACCTTTTTACTTTGACTTTATCAAACTGTGATTTTTGCCGGCTCAATGTCCAATGTAATAAAACACTTTTTAAATATTTCCCAATATATTTCAATCTCCTTCGGAGATCGTCTTCAGGGGCTATAACAATAACAAACAAATATTCACATAAAAAACTGAATACAATTGGGATACAATTTTTCCATACATATATACGTTAATTATCTTGTCCGATACACGACACTTGTTAGTTCACCATGCAGTTCAGAACTAGTTTTTTGTTTTTTTGTGAGTCAAGTAAGTGTCTATAAATATGTGAGTAACTTTCTGTGTCCGTTTTCTAGTTTAGTCTCTTGCTTGGTGATGTATTTGCTATGTGTAGCATTTCTAACGTAAACCTTTTGCTATAATTTGTCTCTTGCTCTAGTATGCTCACCGCTTTAAAATCTGGTTGGTGTCCGTTCTCTGTACAGTGGGCCGCAAGTGCTGTTTTATGAATGTTGCCAGATGATCTATATTCAATATCCGATCTGTGTTCTGTTATTATTTTTTTTTTAATTTGTTCTTTGTTGTACCCACATATTCTTTTCCACAGTTATTATTTACATTTCCCGCACATGTAATTTTATATATTACATTATGTATGTCTGAATTTGTTATTTTGCTTTTCATGTTATTAAAAAATATGTTTGTTGTGTACAATGTTTTGTGTGCAATTCTTATATTCTCCTTGTCATAGATGTCTGAGCCCTGCAATCTTTCTGTAAAACCTGGCATATATACTACAGATCTATATTTTGTAGTCGTGTTCTCTCTGTTCTTCCGGCATTTATCTTTCGGGTATTCTTTTATTAACTTCTGTATTGCGTTAGGAGGGAAGTCATTCATCTTTACTATGTGTGTTATACGTTTTTTATTCTCGGATATCACTCGTATCTAATACTCGTCTAATGAAGTTTTTCGCCGTATTTATAATCATACCCCTTCGGTGTTTTGATTTAAAATTTATTATTCTTCCTGATGATGTGGGCTTTTGATACCAGTCAAGTTTTATTTTATTGTCTATTTTACATACTAATGTGTCTAGAAACGGCAGTCTACTAGCCGACTCCAGCTCCATCGAAAACTTTATGTCCCTGTGGAATGAGTTTAGCACATCCAAGGTTTTTTCCAGCTCGTCCTCCTTAACAATGGCAAACACATCATCTACGTATTTGCTAAGTAGTCTCGCGTTTGTCACTGTTTCCAAAATCTCTTCCATGTCGGCAACAATCGGTGATGCTGGGGATCCCATCGGAAGTCCTTTGAGTTGCGTATAAATTATTTCTTCATACTTGAAATATATATTTTCCGATATGCAAAACTTCACAATTTCCATAAAAAGGTGTTTTGGAATATCCATGTGTTCCTTTATGTCTTTCCACTTTGCCAGTATAGTTTGTATAGCCAGGTCTGTTGGTATACTTGGGAATAGTGACACAACATCAAACGATACGAGGCGTTCATCATCATAAATGTAGGAGTCGTTGACCTTGTCTTTCAATTCTATTGCACTTTTTACATTAAACTTAGATTTCGTTGTCAGATTTTTTAAAATATTAGTCAGGTATTTACATAAATTATAGGACGGAGCATTTAACATGGAACAGATTGGTCTTAAGGGCATATTCTCTTTATGGACCTTTGGCAATGCATATATACGGGGTGGGAGAGCTGTGTGTGTAGAAATTTTGAGTTTTTCGTTGTTCGTTGTAAGACCTAATTTGTGCAATTTATCTACCAACCGATTATTTTTCGTTTGTAACTTCAATGTCGGATCCTGGCGTAATCTTCGTTATGACGACAAATCTTCCAGCAAACTTTGCATTTTTGACCTATAGTCGCTTTTTTCCTTTGCTGCCGTCACATTACCTTTGTCTGCATTCACAATCATAATATTTTTATTTTTGTTCGAAAATTCCCGTGTTTGTTGCACTGTGTCATTAATGGCTACGTCTGTTGTGCTCGCTCTGTTTTTCGTCAAAGTGTCTTTAATTAAAATTGATAATTTGGTTCTCGCATATTCCTGGTTCTCTTTGTTTTTTATGCTCCTTACCAATTCTTCCCCATCAGCTATGCATTTGAAAAGAGGGAATGTATTTGTTGACATTGGTAGAGCGAACTTTGGACCTTTTTCAAGCAGTGCTTCAACTTCAGGTGGAAAATCTGTGTTTGTTTTATTTACCAACCACTGTTTGTGTGTCAACTCAAAGGACTTCCGATGGGATCCCCAGCATCACCGATTGTTGCCGACATCATCATGGAAGAGATTTTGGAAACAGTGCAAACGCGAGACTACTTAGCAAATACGTAGATGATGTGTTTGCCATTGTTAAGGAGGACGAGTTGGAAAAAACCTTGGATGTGCTAAACTCATTCCACAGGGACATAAAGTTCACGATTGAGCTGGAGTCGGCTAGTAGACTGCCTTTTCTAGACACATTAGTATGTAAAATAGACAATAAAATAAAACTTGACTGGTATCAAAAGACCACATCATCAGGAAGAATAATAAATTTTAAATCAAAACACCCAAGGGGTATGATTATAAATACGGCGAAAAACTTCATTAGACGAGTATTAGATGCGTGTTTATGCCTACGGGCCAAAACATAAATAATTGCGGCAGCCCTAGGAACATAAATGTTTTCGGCAGCCTTAGTATGCATTCTGTTAATCTTATTTTAACAGCAACTGTTTGACTACTTTTGCCAAACAGTTAACTACAATAATCGTTCGATCTTACCGTTTCGCGAGTTAGAGGATTTTATGCAAAAGAAGGCTCTTTCACTTCTTTTGCGATCACAGAAAGGATAAGCAGCAAACTCCGGCCACCACGATTCACGTAAGTAATAATGAAATTATATACTTATTAATATACACATATGCATATACATATACACGCAAACACATTACAATATCATATTGTAATTAATTAAACAATTTTGCATATTTAATTAATTAAATAAATAATATTATAACGTGAAAGCTAATACCACATTTTTATTTTTTTTATTTATCTCGTCGGACGAGCCCAAGGTCTCCTGCTCCCTCGAACATACGAGTGACACGGTTTTTCACTCCGAGAATAAAAAACGTATAACACACATACTAAAGATGAATGACTTCCCTCCTAACGCAACACAGAGGGTAATAAAAGAATACCCGAAAGATTTTTGCCGGAAGAACAGAGAGAACACGACTACAAAATACAGATCTGTAGTATATGTACCAGGTTTTTCAGAAAGATTGCAGGGCTCAGACATCTATAACAAGGAGAATATAATAATTGCACACAAACCATCGTACACAACAAACATATTTTTTAATAACATGAAAAGCAAAATAACAAATTCAGACAAACATAATGTAATATATAAGATTACATGTGCGGGAAATGAAAATAATAACTGTGGAAGAGAATATGTGGATACAACAAAGAACAAACTAAAAACAAGAATAGAAGGAAACAGATCGGATATTAAATGTAGATCATCTGGCAACATTCACGAAACAGCACTTGCGGCCCACTGTACAGAGAACGGACACCATATAGACATACTTACTATAAACAATTTATGATAAGCTACTGGTAGAAACTACTACAAACTTAATAAGATCTATTTCAAATAACTAGGTGCATAAGAGTATTAATAGAAGACATAAATAATTTAGTCAAGCTGGTTAGATGGACGACCAATCGCATCCAAACTAATTCCATCGCTTGCAAATTATCCTGTAGAAAACTAAATTTTAGAGGCTCGAAAGCAGATGTTTCGGGCTCCACGTTGTTGGGCGCCATTTTTATGTCATAGACCAATACACAGGATGGGGAGCGCATGCTTGCATTTTCCAGGCTTAGCCAGTTCGGGAATGTCGGGTTTCTTGCTCTTTGCACCCTAGCTATGGTACATCTACATAAAATTATAATCATGCACTTCAAACCAATTAGACGTAACGAAACCTATACAAGGGATCTAGCTCCGCATTAAATATGAGGTTCCGCGCCTGTTTTCTAGAGTATTTACTCGAACGGACATATGACTTGAACATTTCACAGTATGATACGGACAGACTTGTGAGACAAAGAAAACAGCATCCAAAAAAAATGTAAACATAACCGGACTCTCTGGCGATCTTTCGCAGATCGACAAATCTCCATTAATACTGTGGGAGGAAATAATATACACGTAAACAATTATATGTGCGTACCTATGTTAGCTACGAGCGGAGGTAAGCTGGTGTTTTTTTTCCTCCATATCTGCTCTCGCTCCCTTCCCTTCCAATGTTTTGAGAGTTAACGTGAAGCTTTCCCATACCCAACCAAGATAAACCACCCACTACATAACGCTTACAAGAGTATTAAAATTACTTTACACTTTATTCATTATTCCCAAATATATAATACAAGGAGAGGGTTTATGTTCATTTCTTTGACATTTGCAATCATTTATGAATGATCAAAAATACATCTTCCTAGAGCAAAACAAAAGCAAAGGTATTACGAGTACTGCCTTTGCAATCAAAATAAAATAATTAAAAAAAAATGTTTAAGTTAACCGGCTTTATTGAAAACAATACTTACATGATGTAATAATAATACGAAAAGCTAGAAAATAGTTAGGTAGATCCTAGGTACTAGTCATCACACTCCTATTACATCTAGGGCGTTGATCAGACAATTAAATAAAAGCGTTGGGCGCGCGAAATTTCTAAAAATGTGAGGCGTAGCATAACCTGATTAAGGTTCAGTTGGTTTTACTTATGACTATCAATAGAAATATGACGCGTCCAACGCTTTTATTTAATTGTCTGATCAACGCCGTAGATTGATAAGGAGTGTGATGACTAGTACCTAGGATTTAATTAATTATTTTCTAGCTTTTCGTATTATTATTACTTCATGTAAGTATTGTTTTCAATAAAACCGTTTAAGTTAAAAATTGTTTTTAATTATTTTATTTTCAAGTTTTTAGTCTTTATTTAATTGCCTATTATTTCTCATCCTATTTAGTTCATTTAGTGACACATTATTACAAGGACTCTTTTCTGACAATTTGTTACAACCTAAGTCCTCAATACATAATCTTTCCAAAGACTTTACTCAACTCTGCGCCACGTATGCTTGTCCCTCCTCCAACTCCAAAATATTTTGATGTCACTTCTACCGGGCTGTATGCAATATTTGTTCCAAATATGAGCTAAATCGGGCATCATAGGTCGCTTTCTATTCATGTATGTATTATGTGTTCCAAATATGGACCAAATCGGACCACAAATACGATTTTTGTGAGTACCTCGATCCTTGCGCCACCTAGCGGCGATTTTTTTCATAGGTCGATTTCTATTCTTGTATGTATTATTTGTTCCAAACATGGGCCAAATCGGACCACAAATACGATTTTTGTGAATATTTCGATCCTTGCGCCACCTAGCGGCGATTTTTTTCATAGATCGCTTTCTATTCTTGTATGTATTATGTGTTCCAAATACGAGCCAAATCGGGCCACAAATACGATTTTTGTGATTTGTATGAAACATTATGAATGAGCGAATTAACAAAGTACAACAACATCGATAATAAAAAGATCCCTCTTTGCTACTAGACATTCATTGTTACAAACTTAATATTAAGATATGTAAATATGTTGGCGGCCACCGTGGTGTGATGGTAGCGTGCTCCGCCTATCACACCGTATGCCCTGGGTTCAACTCCCGGGCAAAGCAACATCAAAATTTTAGAAATAAGATTTTTCAATTAGAAGAAAATTTTTCTAAGCGGGGTCGCCCCTCGGCAGTGTCTGGCAAGCGCTCCGATTGTATTTCTGCCATGAAAAGCTCTCAGTGGAAACTCATCTGCCTTGCAGATGCCGTTCGGAGTCGGCATAAAACATGTAGGTCCCGTCCGGCCAATTTGTAGGGAAAAATCAAGAGGAGCACGACGCAAATTGGGAGAGAAGCTCGGCCTTAGATCTCTTCGGAGGTTATCGCGCCTTACATTTATTTATTTATTTTTTAAATATGTATATATGTGTGTAGTTAAGTTAAATTAGAAGCAGGTATCAATGATAATAAATTTTTACTCACATTATTTTAGAGGGTGTTCCAACGATGTTTGCGCAAACAGCAGGAAGTGTTGCTGATACCAAAATGAAAGTTATTTTGCGAGCATAAAAAAAATGTTATTCTTTTGATCAATCTTTTTTTTTGTTTTCTTTTCGTCTTTTTGATTTTAAAGAGATTTAAAACAAAAAGCACAAAAAGCAGAAAATTAATTATAATGGCAAGTTTTAACTGAGTAAATACTATATATTCATACATATGTACACATATGTGAATGCGTATATGTTTATATATGAAAATTCTTGATTTTTTTTTTATTTGTCTTCTTTTTTTTTTTTTTTTGTTACTTCATATCACATATTGTTCTTATCAAACGTAAGTTAGGTTTGACCTAAGAGTTTATAATTCATCAATAATTTTTTTTCTTCTGTTCTTTTCTCCTTATACATACATATTCATACATACATATTCAGATATGCAAAAATTATTGAACGAATTCCTAAACCTGACTCTACTCTATAGGTTTAGGATGGATGTTTCGCCACTGATGTTTACGATTCCCCCTTTGTTCTTTCAAAGATTTTTAGAAACCAAACCACACTTTAGCTCGGAAAAAAGGTGAAGCTTGGATGTGCTGACAAGTTGTGTTCACCGGCAGATTTTGGTTTCTCTGAATTATTTAAATCCCACGTGTCACTCCAACAATCTTCCTGGTTGAATTGAGTTATTCTGGGCGTCTCCGTGTTTGCCTTGGATGATTCTGAGTAGCCTTGGAAAGCGTTCTAATAGGAATGAGTAATAAATGAATTTGTTCGATCATTTAACCTAATTTATGTGGGCTTACCCGAAAATAACAATTCGTCCACTTTTCATGAAATAAAGTAAATTATCTTGAGGTCAGTGCCACGTTATGGTCGCAAGAACACGCAGTCCTCCAGCTGGTGCTTCAGGCACGAGGGCCAAATGTGCTCCACTTACTTTGGTACTCAGGGATTAAATTTTTTCTCTGTTGCGACGAAATTAACTTTTTTCCTGTCGAGCGAAAACAATACCGCACTATACGTGTTAGACCCCGATATAAACACAACTGGATTCAGGCAAAATTCTTCGATTTCTTATTCCTTAAAATTATATATATATACAAAAGCATGTATATTCACTTTTTAATTTATTACCAACCTTGTGGTTCACTACCGCTCTCAAAATGAAATGGCGGAGAAAATGATCGTGACAAATGAAAAAGCTCGATTTTGGTATTCACGCCAGTGTTATATAGCGAAAAAAAAATCAATTGTTTTCTCCGTCAGCCATCACAACACAGGGTTTAGAATTATGTACCCGCATCATTTTTAAAAGCTGAAGAAAAAAAAATTGCCACAAAAAAGTTCTGTTTCTTTTTTTTGTTTTTTTTTTTTTTTCTTCGTCAGTTCGATGCTTGTATATCTTTCACATGGAATTTACCTAGCAGTTTTCCTGACGTATCTTCTAGGACATAGCATGATTCCCCACTTTTTCACGAACTCGTGCTTTTAAAAATGTTTTCGCTAGCTTACCAGTGAATCACTCAGGGTAAAATTTTTCCGATAAACTTCCTGACCTATCTCGAAAATGTTGGCCGTGAACGCAAATTTTATCTCCTCGAGTTCGTTTCATATGCTTTTTGAATGTTTTCGCGTACAAGATCTTTCATTATAGCCAATTTATCGTGGCTGTCGACTGAAGGTACAATTTTGCCTTCGTCTACCATGCCAATATTTCGAAGCAACTTATATTGGTCTCCGTGAGTCACCATGTGTTGGCCGAATACGACAAAATAAGGTGCTTGACTTAGCGTCTGGTGTACGGAGTTTCTAAGTGCAGAGTTTATGCTACTTAGGTGTAAATCCCATTCACGATGGTCATTCTTTATATATGCTCGAAGTTCAGCATTCACTGAACGATGCCGATATTACGTTTCTTTGATCTGGGAAACGGTCCAATGAGGTCAATATACAGTCTTTGAAAAATTCGTTCGGTTGGTATAAAAGCTCCCATCGGTGGTCAGAGTATCTTGGTGGAGTGTTTAGTTGTTTTACAAATGTCACACCTTGATACATAATCTCTAACCTGGCGATACAGGCCTTACCAGTAAAAGTATCTTCTGATTCTTTCAACGGTTTTCGCCACTCCACCATGGGCAGCTGTGTCAACGTCGTGAAGATTCGATAGCACTTGAAGACGTAACCCTTCTGGCACAACAAGCTTCCATGCAGAATCTTGTTGTTCAATTTCCCCACTATAAAATTCTCTACGATGGTACTTGTCTAAAACCTTAAAATCAGGATATCGGTCTAGCTCGGTTTTAATTTTTTCTCTAAGATCATTATATTCAATACTGTCAAATTCCGATGATTGTAAGTTAATATCTGGTACATTTTCGCAAGAAAAGATTAATTGATCAATGTTATCATTTAAAACACGAGACAAAGCATCTGGTACCACATTGGCGGAGCCTTTTCGATGTTCGATTTTGAACGCGAATGCTTGCAGCTTCAATGCCCATCGAGTCAAACGACCGCTGAGATCCTTATGTCTCATTAACCATCGAAGGCTGCCGTGGTAATGATTTTTAATGCTTGTCCTTCAATGTACGGTCTAAGTTTTTTCACAGCTAGAACAGCTGCAAGGCACTCTTGTTCCGTCACCGAATAATTACGCTGAGCCTTGTTTAGTTTCTGACTCATGTAAGCTACAGGAATTTCTTCACCACAATCGTTCTCTTGAGCGAGTATTGCACCTACACCACTCTGACTTGCATCCCACTGTATTACGAACGGTTTGCGAAGTGGGGAGTTGCCAATATAGGTGGTGACGTTAGACAATGCTTTAAGAGCTCAAAAGACTCTTGTGCTTCTTTAGTCCATTCAAACACGACCTTTTTTAGTAGTTCTGTCAAAGGATGAGTTACAGTCGCAAAGTTGGCAATAAATCGCCTGTACCAACCGGCCATTCCGACAAAGCGTCGGAGCTGTCTTACGGTTTTAGGTGAAGGAAATTCGCTTATTGTCGAGACCTTGTCTGGGTCTGTTTTCAAACTTCCATTGCCTACAACATAACCTAAGTACCGAACCTGCTTAAGAAAAAATTTGCTTTTGGATATATTAATGGCTAATCCAGCCTTCCTAATATGCAGTGCTACTTCTTGTAACGGTTGTATATGCGATTCAAAGTTTTCAGAGACTAGCAGAAGGTCGTAAAAATAGACAAACACACGTTCTTTATGATTGTAAGGAATTACTTTGTCCATTAAACGGCGCATTGTTTGAGGTGCATTACACAACCCGAAAGGCATAACACTGAACTGATAAAGTGGCCTGTTGTTGTTGTTATAGCAGTGCTTCGCCCCATCCAGTAGGTGCGACCGATCACAAATTGTCATCAATATCCTCTAACGGGAGTCCAAGAAAACTTGCTGTTTCAACAGGGGTGGACCATAAGGAGAGGGGTGTTAGAGTCATTGGTTCCACATTACAATTAAAGAGATGGTTGGTGTCATGTGTGGGACACATTGCAAGCGGGGCATACATTTTGTATGTCGTGGGTAATTCTGGATAGGTAAGAGTTTAACCTGTTACAGTATCCAGATCGAAGTTGAGCTAGAGTGATTAGTGTTTCCCTGGGGAGTGTGCGTTCCTCTTCCGCAAGTTTTGGGTACTGTTCTTTGAGTACTGGATTCACCGGGTAGTTCCCGGCATAAAAGTCCCACATCTGTTTGTGGAGCCATGCTGATGACAGGCTAGCTGCAAATTTGCTTTGCAGAAGGGGAGCAAAATGGCTTCAAGCGTCTTGGCTACTGGCGATAGGAGAGATATCGGGCGATATGACTCGCCTATATTAGCTGGTTTCCCAAGCTTTAGTAGCGGGACCACCTTGGTCATTTTCCACTTTTCGGGAATGACAAAGGTGGAAAAAGACAGGTTGAAGGCATGCGCTAAATATTTGAAAACCTCTTTCCCTAGGCTTTTAAGCATCGGCATGACTATGCCGTCAGGGCCCACTGCTTTGGGTGGTTTAGCACGACCGATGGTATCCTCAACCTCTTTGGCGGTGATGGTAATTGGCGACGCGCTGAATTTATGTTTATGTTCGCGTCTGTTGGCCCTCCGTCTATCTTTGTCGACCATAGGATGCATAATATATTGTCGGCAGAAAGCACTCGGGCATTTTTTCGCATCCGACAGTACTTTATCGCCAGAGGCGATGGAAATTTTGTAATTGTCCTTAGACGGATTCGATAGGGACTTTACGGATGACCAAAGTTTACCTACACGGGCAGAGAGGTTACAACCGCTTAGGTGCTCCTCCCATTTCGCCCATTGTGTTCATCCACAAGCAATCTGAAGCGTTGGTTTATATCCATTATTTGAGGGTCGCCGGGATTGAGCTGTCTTATAAGGTCACGTTCTCTCGCTATATTTGCGGCATCCGTCGGGAAGTGAGGTCGAATTTCGGGAATTCTACTGGTGGGAATGAAGCGAGCCGAGGCGGATTCAATGACCTTGCGGAAAGCACGCTCCCCTTGGCGAGCATCAGTCGGTATTGGGAGGGCAGCAAAGCGGTTGTCTGTAAAGCATTTTTGTTCGTCCCACTTTCCTTTTTTGAGGTTTATGAAAGTGCGTTTTTCAGTGACGATGAAGTCGGCGTTACGCTCAAGCGAAATAAGTATGGGCAGGTGGTCGGATGCCAATGTTACCATCGGCTGCCAGTTGACGCAGTTTACGAGTTCTGCGCTCACGATTGAGATATCTGGCGAGCTGTGACAGCTTCCTACCATACGTGTGGGGGCGTCTCCGTTTATTGTGCAGAACGTCGTTTCTTCTATTTGATCCGCCAACATCTCACCCCTACTGTCGGCCCGCAAGTTTGAATGCCATAGATCAAGATGGGCATTGAAATCGCCTAAGATAATGCGATTGTTGCCAGTGAGTAAGGCCCTGATATTAGGGCGGTATCCACTGGGGCTACAGGTGGCAGGAGGGATGTAGGTGTTGATGATTTCTAGGTTTGCATCGCCTGACCGGACAGATAGGCCTTGACGTTCTAAGACTTTGTCCCTGCGGTCGATGCCAGGATCAAATATACAATATTGCACAGAGTGGTGTATGATAAACGCGAGACCGCCTCCATTTCCGCTCTCGCATTCTTTCCTGTGGACGTTATACCCAGAGCAGGTCTGCAATGCAGATCTTGCTGTGAGTTTAGTCTCTTGAATCGCAGCAATGCGGATGTTATGCCGCTTCATGGAATCGACTATCTCCGTAATCTTCCCAGTTAGTCCATTACAGTTTAACTGCAGAATTCTGAAGTGCATAAGGGGAGACGTCGCCACTCTGGGGGTAAGTGACGGGTGACTACGCCTGGGTTGGGGAAGGCCAGGACGCAATTGCTGTTGTGGCCCTAGGACTGGGCGTCCTTGGGCAAGCATTGGGGTACCCGGTGTATTTGGGTTTGCGACCTGGCAACATGGCGCAATGAAACCCGTCGGGGGTTGCTAAGGCGTAGACAACGGGACGCCCTTGGGCGTGAACAGCAAGGAGCCACAAAAGATTTATAAAAGTTACGTGGACGTCGCGTTTTGGGATCAAGCCCAGAACAACCTGTCCGATGCAACCATCCCTTACACGAGACACACTGAACAGAGTATGACCGTCCTAAACAGATTCTTTTCCGGCAGATGCAGAAAAACCATTTCTCAGGACCGGGGTCAGGAGACGGACCCGGAGTGGGTTCGATACCTTCCCGGAGCAAGAGAATATGGAGCATTCCCGCTGCAAGGAACTACTGAGAGGATGACAATCTGTGGGAGGGACGCAACAAATTAAATGGGGTTACACTGAAATGACAGTCCTTGGTCGGGAAAAATCCCGAGTCGCCCCGGTACATAGAACCGTCTGCCTTGGCCTGTTCGGTATGGAAATGCCGTTTTTTCACGAGATTCAATCCCTAATGGAATTTGCCAAAAGGCATCTTTCAAATCTAAACTTGAAATGAACTCTGCACGAGGTAGCTTACTTAATATGCACTCAATATGTGGTAACGGATAGGCGTCTTTCACAGTTACCGAATCGAATTTACGACTATCTAAACAAAGACGTATTTTTCCAGGTTTTCGCACTAAAACGATTGGAGATGACCATGGGCTGTTCGATTTTTCATTGACATCTAAAGCTATCATCCGGTCAATTTCCTCACCCATAAATTTTTCAATTGCTGGGGATATCGGATATTGGCGTTTTTTAATAGGTTTAACTTGACCAACATCTATAGCATGCTCTATGAGAGTTGTCCTACCAAGACCTTTCTCTTCAAAAGATGGGAAGCACCGAACTGCCGCGCCAAGTTTTTCCATTTGAATGCTAGATAATATATGTAAATTTTCATCTGATTCGGATGAATTTAATTCACTCACTAAGTGTGGATCAATCTCAAACGTTTTCCAAAAATTAATCCCCAAATATATGTCTTGCCTTAAGGATGGAGCTATGTAAAAATCAATTGGAAAAGTTTTACCATGATGTAACCACAATGTTTACCACAATGTAACAATACCAACAACGGATTGCTTTGAACCGTCAGCTGTGCAAAGATTTGTGTCTAATTTCTTAATTTTCAGATTTTGTTCGACTACGTTTTTAGCCCATTTTCCTCCTAAGCATCTTATCGACGCTCCTGACTCTAATAAACCCAAGACTTTCTGTCCTAATAACTCTATGGCAGCATCTGGTCGTATGTCACCTGGCTTACCCATCGATGTGGCGGATAAGTTTTCGCACTGGGATTTTATATTTTGCCAATAAGACTTAGCTCTAAATGCTGAACGCGGTTGGGAAAAATGTTCTTCACGCTTAGCATTATATTCTTGTAAACGTAAATGTAAAGGGCGAAAAGGGTGTATTTTTAAATTCGCTTCATAGTTATCAGTAGTAGTGAGTACATTTGGTTTTTGTTTTATTCGGAAGTTGGATTGGGGTGTCTGCTGGAGTGGTTGTAGACACCTGCTTGAACTACTGCAAAGTCGGTACTCACAGCCTGATCTGTTTGCTCTACTTCAGATGTCGCCTTTGTGGTAACTGGGGTCGAGCAAAGCTGTTTTTCACAGTTTCGAAAAAGTTTTCCCGCCGTCTACAAGCTCGTCGTAGGGCCGAAATAGAAGTTATGTCCAAATGGAGTAGCTCTAAACGAATATCTGGAAGTAAGTTATGAATTAAAGTCTCAACTAATTCTTGTTCAGGCATTGCCACTTTTAAGCTATCACTCAGTGTCATCACTGCTTCGAAAAATTATTCAAACGGTTCTCCCTGCTTTTGTTTCCGATTTCTTATTCTTTCCTTAATGTCGTAATCGGTACGGACGTCTTAAAAATTACTTTTTAATGCATCACATAAATTAAACCCATCAAGGAAGCGCACTGAATGGTGATACCTCCAATACCAGTTCTTGGCCTTTCCCTCGAAAAGAATATGTGCATTCTGGCAAAGCGCATGGAAATGTCCTCTCAAAGACGTCACAGTCAATGCATTAATTCGGTAGATAGATTCGTTCTCTAAAGAACCGTCAACAGTTAATTTCCAATTTATTATAATTTTAGATATAGCTTCCGGTGTTAAGTTTCGACCGTCTCTATTAACGACGTTATTAATACTAACGTTTGAAATATTTGGGTTTCTTAAATCTTTAGAATTAGCGGCTGGCTCTGCGCCAAAGCGTCTCCTATCTGTTGCAGTATTTAAGTCCGGTATATTTTGTGGTTCAACGGTATCTTGCCTACTCCTTTCATTGATAAGACTAAGGTTTTGTAAGCGTGTTGCTATAGACTGAGATACTAGTTGACTTACAGCCTCTGATATTTCGCGTGTCATATTGACTCGATGACGCAATGTCGTATCTTCAATCATTTGTTGAATGCGTCCTAAATCTAGACTGGCTTGGCGATTTTTAACTCTATATTGCCGGTGGTTTCGCCCGCGACGATTATTAGCTGGATAATGCATCTCCTCCGGGTTTAATCTATTTAGGGTATTATTATTAAAAACTTGTAATCGACTAACAGGACCTCTACGAACAGCACCCTGTGAAGGAGCTTCATCTATAACCGGCCTGATATCTTGTTCCGAGAAACTTCTCAATGACTGAGAATCGACTGTTCTCCTACATAAAGGACACGATTCATTTCCAGTCAACCAAATTGTAAGACATGACCTATGGAAGCAGTGCATACACAGCGTCGCTACAAAAATGAAATTGGTAGTTGCCTCATTGCAGATGGAACATATGTTTCCAGGGGCAGCAAGATTTGCCAAATTCTCTACGCTATGTCGTACGGACATTTTCCTTTCTTGATATGAACAATACTTTATTAACTCTTGTAAGTGTACGTAAGTGGATGGTTAAATATAAAATAGATAGTATCATACCTGCATTGATTACGCATACTGAACGGACGGGTTTAGAAATGGTGCAAACAGGATATAATTATGTTTTATTATTTCGTATCTAAGCATTAACATGAAACGCTTGAAGATTACGAAAAGCATAAAGCATACTTACTATAAACAATTTATGATAAACTACTGGTAGAAACTACTACAAACTTAATAAAATCTTTTCCAAATAACTAGGTGCATAAGAGTATTAATAGAAGACATAAATAATTTAGTCAAGCTGGTTAGATGGACGACCAATCGCATCCAAAATAATTCCATCGCTTCTAATTATCCTGTAGAAAACTACATTTTAGAGGCTCGAAAGCAGATGTTTCGGGCCCCTCGCGAAGGACAGACATCTTGCCGCGATGCGAGGGCTTAGTCGCTGACCACGGGACTATGCCACCCAGTAGGATGCAGGTTCATATGGATCTCCATGACTGCGGTGGCATAGTCCTAGGGTGAGCGATGACCAAGTTCTGCCCCCTCCCAATCCAGGGTGTTATGCGGCACCGTGCCCATTGGATGGTTTGCAGCCGGGAGGTTAATCTGGCTGTATTTGTACGGAGCCTCTCTGACACCGGGCCGCCTCAGAGAGTAGAAATGGTCTTACCGCGGTAAGGAGCTCTGCCACGGCGGACGCCACTTTTCCCCCCTTCAGTTTACCCTAAGCTGGCCTCGTTTAGCAAGGGGTCGTACGAACAAGATGAATAAAAAAACAAACAAAAAAGAAATTTCGTCCTCCTCCACAGGGAGAAGGCCAACACCATTGGTATCCATACGCCCTATTGAACTATGGAGGGCTACCAATGCTAAAGGGAAGAGCGACTTGGTGGGGGTCGGCATTAGTATGGCGGCGAAGGGAGTTGCGCTGGCAACGGCGAACCCTGACGCGCCTGCTGTTGCCGGACACCGAACAAGCGCCGGAACGGCAACCATTTTTCGGCTGTGGCAGGGGTCTCTGGACCTGGCCACTCCGAGCAAAGGGAAAACGGGGCCGCAACAGCTACTTTAACCGGGGGAGCGACTGCGTTGGAAACGATGGGTCGGCTCCCCGTGGACGACCGTCAATACAGTCTTAGGAGATCTGACGGAGGAAGGCACAAGTATGGCGGCGAAGGTAGTTGCGCTGGCAACGGCGAACACTGAGGCGCCTGCTGATGCTGGGCGCCCGTCTGACGCCGGTACGGTGACTGTTCTCCCCACGGCTGTGACAGGGGTCCCACGATCTGGTCACACTGAGCCAAAGGAGAAAGGAGCCATAAAGAAGACATCATCCGGGGGTACGACCGCGAGGGCAACTACGGGTCGGCCCCTTCTCAAGAAGAGTCACACGAGGGATCGTTCCACAGGAACAAGAGAAGGGCTGCAAAAGTCTTGTCAAGGTATGAGGGCGTTCCGCTGGTAACGTTGCCAGAAAACGCCAGAAATTCGGTGGAAAGGGCGCGAGCTCTACTGTCGAATTTTCGGGGTTCTCTGCCAACAAGCGCAACCCCATATAAGCGTCAAAGGTCCGATTAGGATATTAAACCACCGCCGAAAAGGCACCGGAATCACCCCGCGGTAGCCAAACCCAGCTTTGCCGAGGTAGCCAAGGGCCGGATCCTTATAGGAATCCTGGACCGAGGGAATGACCGTGGTGCAATCCCTAAAGACCAGTGGCCGTACGTCCGGAATGAAATCGGTAACGCCGTTCTCGACGTGCTGATGGAGTCTCCGGGTAGTCCGCCGCGAGGTTCTGATACAGGATGGTACCAGAGCCAAATCAAGGTACTCGCTTGCGAGGACGCAAGGTCTCATGCGCTGTACAAGGCAGCAGCCGACAAGTATATCCCGGGGCGATTATCGAAGTCGTCGACTGGAAGGACATTCCGGCTCGGCCAAGGGCCAGGGCATGGGTTCCAGCAGTTCCAGCAGAACCTGAGAGAATTCTCAGGATGCTGCAACTGATGAATCCGGCTCTCCCAACGCAGGACTGGAGTGTCATCCAAGTCGAGGACGCTGTAGGACCTAGGAGACAAGTCGTGTTAGCCCTGAATAAGGAAGCTCTCAAGCCCCTTAGACGGAGCAAAGGAAGAGTGTTTTACGGCCTCGGCGAGGTCGTAATTCACGTATACCGTGGGGACGCACAGCGCGCATCCCTTTCGAGTGCCTCTTTGGACACGGACATTGAGGCACCCGAAGTGGAAGCGGAAATCTCCGACGCCGAAAGCCTGGTTTCCGCCACGTCAAATTGCGCAGGGGCTCTGGACAATTTGTCGATGGAAGATGCTCTGCTGGATAGCGACGGAGAGGATCCCAACATCACGGCGATGGAGGCAGGGGAGTCTGAGCAAGCTCATGCTGAGGTTGCTCCAGATAAACCTGCACAAAAGTAAGGCAGCCTCGCCTGCTCTCATCAGTCGCCTTTCTAAAGGCGACGTCGAAGTGGTCCTTATCCAAGAACTCTGGGTGAACAACTCAAGGATTTGCGAATTGGGGGCCATTGGGTTAAAGCTCATCCGAGCTGCAGATGAAGGTAAAGTGAGAACATGCATTTTAGTAAAGTCTGAGCTAAATATCTTTCTCTTACCTAATTATAGCAATGGTGACGTTACAGCGGCCAGCTTGGCAAGCGGGGGCACCCAATAAACGCTAGCCTCCGTTTATATGCCGTACGACGCAGAGGAACCTCCTCCGCAAAAGACGGTAAAGGATCTGGTGGCCGACTCAATCAAAGGCCATCTGCTAATCGGGACAGACGCAAACATCCACCACGTGCAGTGGGGTAGTTCCGACATAAACATCCGTGGTGAGTCACGTTTTGAGTACCTTTTAACAACTAACCTTTTAGTTTGCAATGTAGGTAATGAACACACTTTTGTTATTAAAAATCGTAGAGAGGTTATTGACCTCATTATTTGCAGCGAAAGCGTTTTTGGGTGGGTTAAAAAATGGCGTGTTCTTGAGGAACATTCCTATTCAGACCACCGGTATATTGAAGTAATGTTAGAGTTCTTCGTCGATCAGCCCATTGCGAGACGTAACCCACGTAATACAAACTGGGAACTGCACAATGAGCTGTTAGCAAGAGAACTACCAGAACTGCCGCCGCAAAGCCCCTCATCAACGGAGGAGCTAGAGGGTCTGGTAGAAACCTTCACATCGGCATTCTCAAATGCCTTAGAATAGGCTTGTCCATTGCCAAAACCACGCGGTAAGCGTAAACCTCACTGGTGGTCCCATGATCTGGACCTAATTCGTAAATCCTGTAGAGAACAGTTGAACAAAGCCAAATTCTTTGATAACGGGTCACAATGGCTAGAATACAAGGACAAACTAAGGACCTACAAAAAAGTCCTGAGACAAGCGAAGAGAACTTCACGGAGAAAATTCTGCGCTGAAGCCGAAAGTGTCGTTGACACATCCAGGCTACGGTGCGTGCTTTCTGAGATGCAAACAGCTATTAGCTTTCTGCGGAGACCGAATGGTACCTGGACCAGCACAAAAGAGGAAACCCTAGAGCTGCTCCTGGACTCATATTTCCCGGGAAATATGACCAACGCACCGGAAGTACACGCAGAAAACCAAGCTGTGAATATACCCATCACTGTGGAGAGGGTGAGGTGGGCAGTTAAAAGTTTTAAACCTTTTAAGGATGCTCGACCAGACGGGATTGTCCCCCTCAACTTACCTACTCTTTGGAGTTATCAGCCAACTGCCTGCGGCACATATATACCGCTTGTGTGGCTGTGAACTATACTCCGTGTGCATGCAGGAGCGCCACGGTCATATTCATTCCTAAGGCAGGCAAAGCCTCTCACTACGAGCCGAAGGACTACAGACCAATCAGTCTTTCATGCTTCGTACTCAAGACCCTAGAGAGAATAGTTAGCGATTTTCTCACTACAAGCATTGATAGGAATCTCATTTCGGGCTACCAACACGCGTACACCAATGGTAAATCTGCGGAGACTGCGCTACACAGCCTAGTCTCTACTATAGAAACATCCTTGTTCGAAAAGGATTATTGTCTTGTGGCCTTCCTAGACATTGAAGGAGCATTCAAAAATATAAGTCCGGACGCCGTTAACAATGCTTTAACTGATCTGGACGTAAATAGACCCCTAGTGGGACTGATTGATCAACTGCTAGGGGAAGGAAAGTGCTTTCCTCACTGGGGAAGGTTGATATAACACGATTTGTCGCAAGGGGCACGCCCCAGGGTGGTGCCCTTTCCTTTACTATGGAGCCTATCGGTAAACTCGCTGTTAAGGGATACTAGTTGGGGGAGCGGGAAGGTCGTGGCATATGCTGATGACCTAGCGATTGTCTACAGAGGCAAGTTCCCTCAAACTTTATGCGACTTGATGCAGGTAGCATTGCGAGAGGTTTCCCTGTGGTCTTCCCGATGTGGACTCAGCGTCAACTCCGATAAAGTAGAGCTTGTCTTATATACCAAACGATACAAAATAACATCGTTAAACCTACCAGAACTAAATGGGGTGCGCCTAAGCCTGGCAGATAAAGCCAAATTTCTAGACGTAGTTTTAGACAAAAAGCTGAACTGGAAGGACAACATTATTCAGCGACAAAAGAAAGCGTACATTGCACTATATACGTGCAAAAGAGCCATTGGCAAAAAATGGGGACTCACCCCCAACATATGCAGATGGATTTATACCGCGATTATCAGACCCGTACTGCTGTATGGGTTAGTCGTATGGTGGCCAGCCTTGAACAAGGCGTCAAACCTAAACTTGTTGGGTAAAGTTCACAGATCCAGCATGATAAGCATAAGCGGGTCTCTAAGAACAACGCCTAGCGAAGCACTTCAGGTCATTCTTGACATCCTTCCATTGGATCTGGCTGGTTATCGAGCAGCGGCAACGTCAGTCCTGCGTCTAAGAGAGTTGTCGTGTTGGAACAACAAGACCACAGGACACTCAAGTATACTAAACAAATACAGTTTTCTTCCTCCTAGCACGGATCGCTGTGCGACCACAACAGTTGCGGAAACCACCTTTAAGATAAACATACCCAGCAGGGATGACTGGACGGAGTCGGATAAGTGCCTTGCTATGAGCAACAGCATTTCCATATACACGGACGGCTCCAAGCTAAACGGTAGAGTTGGAGTTGGAGTATACTCAAGGGACTTTGACCTCCAGCTCTCATTCAGACTACCCGACCACTGCAGTGTATTCCAGGCAGAAGTTGCAGCCATAATGGAAGCCGCAGCTAGGATAGGGACATACAATGTTGGCAAAGACATTTTTATCTTCAGCGACAGCCAAGCTGCCACAAAATCTATGGGCTGCCACTCGTTCAATTCTGAACTAGCACTTAACTGTCGCCGATCTCTTCAAGAGATGGCTCAACTGTACACCTCACATGGGTCCCTGGACATAGGGATATCGAGGGAAACTGTATTGCAGATGAACTCACTAGGCAGGGTACAACCAAACAGGTTCTTCCTGGACAAGAACGCTTAAGTATGCCCCTGTCTAAATGCAAGCTAATGCTAAAAGAGCACATCTACCGTCAAGCCGACGAAAGATGGCTACAAACACCGGGGTGTAGAACATCGAAAGAAACCTGGCTAAATGGGATCCTAAAAGATCCCGTCACGTGTACAACCTAAGAAGGGATACAATTTCCACACTTGTGGGGGCACTAACGGGTCATTGCCTCATAGGTAGGCATGGAGAAAGGTTAGGAGCGCCTTATCGTCGTTGCTGTAGGAGTTGTAAAGAGGATGAGGAGGAGGAAACGGTGGTTCACCTCATTTTCAACTGCCCAGCACTAAGCGGAGCACGGCAGCGCTTTCTGGGAGCTCCATTTCTTGATAATCCGAGTAAGGTTGTGTACCATGATGTCAAGGACCTGGTAGCTTTCATCAAGTCCTCAAAATGGTTCGAGGAGGAAAGATAACGGTGTTTTTCGTGGTATCGCAACGGGCCTAGTACTACTGGCCTAAGTGTGCCCTCGCGCAGCCACCCTAACCTAACCTAACCTATATGTTTCGGGCTCCACGTTGTTGGGCGCCATTTTTATGTCATAGACCAATACACAGGATGGGGAGCTCGGAGCGGTCGTGCATGCTTGCATTTTCCAGGCTTAGCCAGTTCGGGAATTTCGGGGTACTTGCTCTTTGCACCCTAGCTATGGTACATCTACATAAAATTATAATCATGCACTGCAAACCAACTAGACGTAACGAAACCTATACAAGGGATCTAGCTCCGCACTAAATATGAGGTTCCGCATCTGTTCTCTAGAGTATTAACTCGAACGGGCATATGACTAGAACATTTCACAGTATGATACGGACGGACTTGTGAGACAAAGAAAACAGCAAACAAAAAAATGTAAACATAACCGGACTCTCTGGCGATCTTCCACAGATCGACAAATCTCCATTAATACTGTGGGAGGAAATAATATATACGTAAACAATTATATGTGCGTACCTATGTTAGCTACGAGCGGAGGTAAGCTGGTGTTTTTTTCCTCCATATCTACTCTCGCCCCCTTCCCTTCCAATGTATATCGCTTACAAGAGTATTAAAATTACTTTACACTTTAATCATTATTCTCAAATATATAATACAAGGAGAGAGTTTATGTTCATTTCTTTGAAATTTGCAATCATTTATGAATGATCAAAAATACATCTTTCTAGAGCAAAACAAAAGCAAAGGTATTACGAGTACTGCCTTTGCAATCAAAATAAAATAATTAAAAAAAATGTTTAAGTTAACCGGTTTTTTTGAAAACAATACTTACATGAAGTAATAATAATACGAAAAGCTAGAAAATAATTAGGTAGATCCTAGGTACTAGTCATCCCACTCCTTATCAATCTAGGGCGTTGATCAGACAATTAAATAAAAGCGTTGGGCGCGTGAAATTTCTAAAAATGTGAGGCGTGGCATAACCTGATTAAGGTTCAGTTGGGTTTACTTATGACTATCAATAGAAATATGACTCGTCCAACGCTTTTATTTAATTGTCTGATCAACGCCGTAGATTGATAAGGAGTGTGATGACTGGTACCTAGGATCTACCTAATTATTTTCTAGCTTTTCGTATTATTATTACTTCATGTAAGTATTGTTTTCAGTAAAACCGTTTAACATAAAAATTTTTTTTTATTATTTTATTTTCAAGTTTTTAGTCTTTATTTAATTGCCTAATATTTCTCATTCTATTACTTCATTTAGTGACTCATTATTACAAGGACTCTTTTCTGACAATTTGTTACAACCTAAGTCCGCAATACATGATCATTTCAAAGACTTTACTCGACTCTGCGCCACATATGCTTGTCCCTCCTCCAACTCCAGAATATTTTGATGTGACTTCTACCGGACTGTATGCAATATTTGTTCGAAATATGAGCTAAATCGGGCATCATAGGTCGCTTTATATTCATGTATGTATTATGTGTTCCAAATTTGGACCAAATCGATCCACAAATACGATTTTTGTGAACATCTCGATCCTTGCGCCACCTAGCGGCGATTTTTTTAATAGGTCGCTTTCTATTCTTGTATGTATTGCGTGTTCCAAACATGGGCAAATCGGACCACAAATACGATTTTTGTGAATATCTCGATCCTTGCGCTACCTAGCGGCGATTTTTTCATAGGTCGCTTTCTATTCTTGTATGTATTATGTGTTCCATATATGAGCCAAATCGGTCCGCAAATACGATTTTTGTGAATATCTCGATCCATGCGCCACCTAGCGGCGATTTTTTGTTCATGGGTCGATTTCTATTCTTTATGTATTATGTGTTCCAAATATGAGCCAAATCGGACCACAAGTACGATTTTTTCGAATATCTCGATCCTTCTTTCTTGTTATTGCATTGTCATCGGGTTCTGAACTATATTCCAAGTTTCAAGCTTGTAGCTTATCGGGAAGTTACTTAAATTTCAATTACAAAATTCGTTCACAACGGCCGTGCGGCCTGCCTGTCAAGTCAAGCTAAATAAAACCGTTAAAAAACCAATTTTCGCAAAAGCATTATCAATGAACAATTGCAGCAACACGAAAAACTATAGTAAACCCAAAATAGGCATATATGTATGAAACATTATGAATGAGCGAATTTAGCAAAGTACAACAACATCGCTAATAAGAAGATTCCTCTTTGCTACTAGACATTCATTGTTACAAACTTAATATTAAGATATGTAAATATGTATATATGTGTATAGTTAAGTTAAATTAGAAGCAGTTATCAATGATAATAAATTTTTACTCACATTACTTTAAGAGGGTGTTCCAACGATGTTTGCGCAAACAGCAGGAAGTGTTGTTGATACCGAAATGAAAATATGCAACTATCTTATAAACTAATTACTTAAAGTTATTTTGCGAGCATAAAAAAATGTTATTCTTTTGATCAATCTTTTTTTTGTTTTCTTTTCGTCTTTTTGATTTTAAAGAGATTTAAAACAAAAAGCAGAAAATTAATTATAATGGCAAGTTTTAACTGAGTAGATACTATATATTCATACATATATACACATATGTGAATGCGTATATACTTATATATGAAAGTTCTTGATTTTTTTTTTTGATTTGTCTTCTTTGAAGTAACATATCAAATATTGTTCTTATCAAAAGTAAGTTAGGTTTGACCTAAGAGTTTATAATTGATCAATAATTTTTTTTCTTTTGTTCTTTTCTCCTTATACATACATATTCATAGATGAAAAAAATATATATGCAGGTAAATGGAGATATGCAAAAATTATTGAACGAATCACTAAACCTGACTCTACTCTATAGGTTTAGGACGGAGGTTTCGCCACTGATGTTTAGGATTCCCCCTTTTTTCTTTCAAAGATTTTTAGAAACCAAACCACACTTTAGCTCGGAAAAAAGGCAAAGCTTGGATGCGCTGACAAGTTTTGTTCACCGTCAGATTTTGGTTTCTCTGAATTATGTAAATCCGACGTGTCACTCCAACAATCTTCTAGGTTGAATTGAGTTATTCTGGGCGTGCTCAGTGTTTGCCTTGGATGATTCTGAGTAGCCTTGGGAAGCGTTCTAATAGGAATGAGTACTAAATGAATTTGTTCGATCATTTAACCTAATTTATGTGGGCTTACCCGAAAATAACAATTTGTCCACTTTTCATGAAATAATGTAAATTATCTTGAGGTCAGTGCCGCGTTATGGTCGCAAGAAAACGCAGTCCTCCAGCTGGTTCTTCAGGCACGTGGGCCAAATGTGTTCCACTCACCTTGGTACTCAGGGATTAAATTTTTTCTTTGTTGCGACGAAATTAACTTTTTTCCCGTCGAACGAAAACAATAGCGCACTATACGTGTTAGACTCCGATATAAACAAAACTGGATTCAGGTAAAATTCTTCGATTTCTTATTCTTTAAAATTATATATATATACAAATGCATGTGTATATTCACTTTTTAATTTATTACCAACCATGTGGTTCACTACCGCTCCAAAAATTAAATGGCGGAGGAAATGATCGTGACAAATGAAAAAGGTTTATTTTGGTATTCATGCCAGTGTTGTATAGCGAAAAAAAATCAATTGTTTAAGATACCTTATGACTGCTGTTCGTGTTGAGATTTTATTTAGGTACGTTAACAAAATGATTACACTAGATACGTTATCAAGGCAAAGTACAAAGGTACTCAATTTTTGCTGAGGTTTTAATAATAAGAAATTCTCCATCAGCCATCACAATTGGCACAGAGGCAATCGAAATATTTAATACTTTCTACCTTGAAGATGAAAAAAAAAATAATATCAGGAGGTTACAAGAGGTTTTTGTAAGCCAAAAAACAACGAAGTCTACGAAAGTTTTGTGTTTCATAATCGCAGCCAAACACAAGGTGAGCCACTTGACAATTTCTTAATGGATCTGAAAAAAGTTGTACGAAGATTAGGTACAAATGACAAGAGATTGCAGAAAAAAATTGCTGGACACACGTGACTTATCATTGGACATGGCTGTGGACTTAGCACGTTCTGCAGAGATATCAAATCAAGAGGTGGCACGCATGCAAGGCAACAGTGAGTTAGTAGATTCAATACATAAGAATCGGGGTAAGAGTGAAGTTAAAACTACTGTCAACAAAGCACAAAGAAGTGAAGCAATCAAGAACAAGAAAATTAACAAGTAAGGAAGGCTAAGTTCGGGTGTAACCGAACATTACATACTCAGTTGAGAGCTATGGAGACAAGATAAGGAAAATCACCATGTAGGAAAATGAACCTAGGGTAACCCTGGAATGTGGTTGTATGACATGTGTGTCAAATGGAAGGTATTAAAGAGTATTTTAAGAGAGAGTAGGCCATAGTTCTATGGATGGACGCCATTTAGGGATATCGCCATAAAGGTGGACCAGGGCTGACTCTAGAATGTGTTTGTACGATATGGGTATCAAATGAAAGGTGATAATGAGTACTTTAAAAGGGAATGGGCCTTAGTTCTATAGGTGAACGCCTTTTCGAGAAATCGCCATAAAGGTGGACCAGGGGTGACTCTAGAATATGTTTGTACGATATGGGTATCAAATGAAAGCTGTTAATGAATATTTTGAAAAGCAGTGATCCTTAGTTCCATAGGTGGACGCCGTTTCGAGATATCGCCATAAAGGTGGACCAGGGGTGTCTCTAGTTGTACGATATGGGAATCAAATGAAAGGTGTTACTGAGCATTTTAAGAGGGAGTGGGCATTAGGTCTATAGGTGCACGCCTTTTCGAAATGTCGCCATTAGGGTGGGCCAGGGGTGACTCCAGAATGTGTTTGTATGATATGGGTATCAAATGAAAGATGGTAATGAGTATTTTAAAAGGGAGTAATCCTTAGTTCTATAGGTGGACGCCTTTTCGAGATATCGCCATAAAGGTGGACCAATGGTGACTCTAGAATGTTTGTACGATATGGGTATCAAACGAAAGGTGCTACTGAGCATTTTAAGAGGAAGTGGGCATGAGGTCTATAGGTGGACGCCTTTTCGAGGTATCGTCATTAGGGTGGGCCAGGGGTGACTCTAGATTGTGTTTGTACGATATGGGTATCAAACGAAAGGTGTTACTGATCATTTTAAGATGGAGTGGGCATTAGGTCTATAGGTGGACGCCTTTTCGAGATATCGCCATTAGGGTGAGCCAGGGGTGACTCTAGAATGTTTGTACGATATGGGTATCAAACGAAAGGTGTTACTGAGCATTTTAAGAGGGAGTGGGCATTAGGTCTATAGGTGGACGCCTTTTCGAGATATCGCCATTAGGGTGGGAAAGGGGTGACTCCAGAATGTTTTTGTACGATATGGGTATCAAATGAAAGGTGGTAATGAGTATTTTAAAAGGGAGTAATCCTTAGTTCTATAGGTGGACGCCTTTTCGAGATATCGCCATAAACGTGGACCAAGGGTGACTCTAGAATGTTTGTACGATATGGATATCAAACGAAAGGTGTTACTGAGCATTTTAAGAGGGAGTGGGCATTAGGTCTATAGGTGGACGCCTTTTCGAGATATCGCCATTAGGGTGGGCCAGGGGTGACTCTAGAATGTTTGTACGATATGGGTATCAAACGAAAGGTGTTACTGAGCATTTTAAGAGGGAGTGGGCATTAGGTCTATAGGTGGACGCCTTTTCGAGATATCGCCATTAGGGTGGGCCAGGGTGACTCTAGAATGTGTTTGTACGATATGGGTATCAAATGAAAGGTGGTAATGAGTATTTTAAAAGGGAATAATCCTTAGTTCTATAGGTGGACGCCTTTTCGAGATATCGCCATAAAGGTGGACCAAGGGTGACTCTACAATGTTTGTACGATATGGGTATCAAACGAAAGGTGTTACTGAGCATTTTAAGAGGGAGTGGGCATTAGGTCTATATGTGGACGCCTTTTCGAGATATCGCCATTAGGGTGGGCCAGGGGTGACTCTAGAATGTTTGTACGATATGGGTATCAAACGAAAGGTGTTACTGAGCATTTTAAGAGGGAGTGGGCATTAGGTCTATAGGTGGACGCCTTTTCGAGATATCGCCATTAGGGTGGGCCAGGGGTGACTCTAGAATGTTTGTACGATATGGGTATCAAACGAAAGGTGTTACTGAGCATTTTAAGAGGGAGTGGACATTAGGTATATAGGTGGTCGCCTTTTCGAGATATCGCCATTAGGGTGGGCCAGGGTGACTCTAGAATGTGTTTGTACGATATGGGTATCAAATGAAAGGTGGTAATGAGTATTTTAAAAGGGAGTAATCCTTAGTTCTATAGGTGGACGCCTTTTCGAGATATCGCCATAAAGGTGGACCAAGGGTGACTCTAGAATGTTTGTACGATATGGGTATCAAACGAAGGGTGTTACTGAGCATTTTAAGAGGGAGTGGGCATTAGGTCTATAGGTGGACGCCTTTTCGAGATATCGCCATTAGGGTGGGCCAGGGTGATTCTAGAATGTGTTTGTACGATATGGATATCAAATTAAAAGTATTAATGAGGGTTTTAAAAGCGAGTGGCCCTTAGATGTATATGTGAAGGCGTTCTCGCGATATCGACCAAAATGTGGACCAGGTGATCCAGAAAATCATCTGTCGGGTACTGCTAATTTATTTATATATGCAATACCACTAACAGTATTCCTGCCAAGATTCCAAGGGCTGTTGATTTCGCCTTGTAGAACTTTTTCATTTTCTTCTACTTAATATGGTAGGTGTCACACCCATTTTACAAAGTTTTTTCCAAAGTTATATTTTGCGTCAATAAACCAATCCAGTTACCATGTTTCATCCCTTTTTTCGTAGTTGGTATAGAATTATGGCATTTTTTTCATTTTTCGTAATTTTCGATATCGATAAAGTGGGCGTGGTTATGGTCGGATTTCGGCCATTTTTTATACCAAGATAAAGTGAGTTCAGATAAGTACGTGGGCTAAGTTTAGTAAAGATATATCGGTTTTTGCTCAAGTTATTGTGTTAACGGCCGAGCGGAAGGGCAGACGGTGGACTGTGTATAAAAACTGGGCGTGGCTTCCACCGATTTCGCCCATTTTCACAGAGAACAGTTATCGTCACAGAATCTATGCTCCTACTAAATTTGAGAAGGATTGGTAAATTTTTGTTCGACTTATGGCATTAAAAGTATTCTAGACAAACTAAATGAAAATGGGCGGATCCACGCCCATTTTGAAATTTTCTTTTATTTTTGGATTTTGTTGCATCATATCATTACTGGAGTTGAATTTTGACTTAATTTACTTATATACAGTAAAGATATTAACTTTTTTGTTAAAATTTGAATTTAAAAAATTTTTTTTTTAAAAAGTGGGCGTGTTCTTCATCCAATTTTGCTAATTTTTATTTAGCACATATATAGTAATAGTAGTAATGTTCCTGCGAAATTTCATCATGATATCTTCAACGACTGCCAAATTACAGCTTGCAAAACTTTTAAATTACCTTCTTGTAAAAGTGGGCGGTGCCACGCCCATTGTCCAAAATCTTACTAGTTTTCTATTCTGCGTCATAACTTCAACCCATCTACCAAGTTTCATCGCTTTAACCGCCTTTGGCAATGAATTATCGCATTTTTTTGGTTTTTCGAAATTTTCGATATCGAAAAAGTGGGCGTGGTTATAGTCCGATATCGTTCATTTTAAATAGCGATCTGAGATGAGTGCTCAGGAACCTACATACCAAATTTCATCAAGATACCTCAAAATTTACTCAAGTTATCGTGTTAACGGACGGACGGACGGACGGACGGACGGACGGACGGACGGACGGACGGACGGACGGACGGACATGGCTCAATCAAATTTTTTTTCGATCCTGATTATTTTGATATATGGAAGTCTATATCTATCTCGATTCCTTTATATATGTACAACCAACCGTTATCCAATCAAACTTAATATACTCTGTGAGCTCTGCTCAACTGAGTATAAAAAGAGCAACATAGACTGTAAGTTTTGTGGTAGATTACACCATTAAGAACTCAGAGTACTCGCCAACGCAGTTATTAATGGGTAGGCAAACAAGAACCTTAGTTTCAGGGAGCGACAAGTTTTAGAAAACACAGAAGTTACCAAGAATATAAAACCGGTTTTAAACAATAACAATTTAAGTAACAAAAAATATCACGATAAATTGTCAATTGAGAAAAGTGATTTCGAAAAGTGAGATAAAGTATTGTTAAAAGAAGGAAGAATTTGGATACCCTCAAAAATTGTAGAAAAGCATTCCACTCCACGTTCTTACATAGTTCAAAGGGATGATGGAAAGTCTTATCGTGGAAATTCCTTTTTTTTAAGAAATCGTAAATGAATATATTTGAAATGTAAACATACTTGTATTTGGTAATATTCGATGACATTGAATCTATACAAAGCAATTGTAAACAAGCTATGTAAACATATTATTAGTTAAAAGTTCTTTATTAATATTATCCAATGAAATTGAATGAATGCAATACAACAATGTACTAATCATTAAAATTAAAAAGGGGAGATCTAGTAATACTTTTTATACACATTTTAAAGTTGCAGTAAAACAGTATAACCCTGTTTTGATAACTAACTAAAGTAATGTATATGTATATGATTGTATGTGTAAACTGCATTTCTCATACTCTCATCACACCGAATGATCAGAATAAAAGACACATTCAGCGCAGTCAATAAATAACCAGAAACCAGACAACGTGAAGTTTCATTACACCTCATATCAATTGCATACATATCAGCGAATCTTGACAAAGCCCAGAAAAACTATAGTGTGGCAGAGCTGGAGTGTTACGCCGCAGTTCTGAGCGTGAAAAGATTTAGACCTTACGTGGAGGATTGGCCCTTTGCTATAATGACAGATCATGCGAGCTTAAAATGGCTTGTGAACCAAAAATATCTAGCTGGACGACTGGATGGAGTTTAAAACGACAAAGTTTCGATTTTATACAAGACAAACGACAACAACAGATCAAAACGAAAATCGACACTGAAGATGACACAACGCCGAAACCGGGTTCTCTCGAAAAATTGTTCAAATATACATCATTTATCCACTCTGTCGGAAAATCAACAAAATAAAATAAGTCAGTTAATGTTTGTGAGGCTTTTAACTTGAACACGAGCGGACTACTAACAGTTTACAAGCGGCGCCTACTAAAAATACATACAACAATTATTATTAGGCCTGGAAGCACTGCGACCTTTGTGTAGATCTATCTTTCAGTGTAATTTTGTATGTGAAGGCTTTTAATCTATTTACCTCTTCAGGCTTTTTAATCCATATCACATAGGGATTAAGAGTCACACCACCTAGATGGGAGAGCCTCTGCCTTGCCAGAGCGACGCACTCGCAGATATTGTGAACCGGCATTTAATCCTCCAGCTCACTGAAACGACAAACCTGAGTATCGGATACATTTAACTTACTTAGGTAATATCGTAGACCACCGTGTCCTGTATAGTACCCAGTGAGAGTTCGTAGGACCTCCCTGCTTAGATTAATGAGTTACGCTGATACATTCGTTGTCGGAAGTAAAAACAGTTGGCCCGTCTTTTCCCTGGGCAGTTAATCCAGTGACATCTTCTCTACGAGTTTTTTCCGAGTTTCTTATGGTTTCCCTGGTGTTTGCTTTTGTGAGTCCTCAAAGGCGAGCATTTGGTTCAACAATCAATGCCTGGAATTGAATGATAACCCAAAATTTGCTTAAATAAAAATAAAGTTAAATACCAAATCAAGCAGATGAACAGTGTGAAAAGCGGAAAGAGACTTTTCAAAATATGAGCTGGAGAGCTTATATTCAAAAAAAGATGAGATAAATGCTGAATTACTATGTAACCAATTAAGATTGGCAGAACAACTATCACGACTGAATTAGTGGAATGCTTCGACCTCATAAAGATGGAAGACGATCAGGAACTACAACAGAAACAGGTCGCTCGAAAGGGTCTGAAGCGCAATATCATGGACCAAAATAAAATAAGAAAAAAGGAGCAGGCGATTGTAGATGCGGAGATCGCAATATCATTGATACCACAGGAGGAACAGGAGCACGCAAGACACATATGCAGAGAAATAATAAAGGAGAAGGTGAAAGCACAGGAAGGACAAAAAGGTAATGCAGAAGATAAAACAATAAGGGATCTACAGCATACACTTGTCACAACGAAAGCAGAGAAAGGAAACACCACTGTGCAAATCAAAAAACAGGAATATATAACAAAACCGAACAACCCATAGAGGAAATGAAATTTCGTAGAATAAGAGAGAATCCCACGGACGAATACTAGAAAGTAATCAAAGTTGCTACAAAAAATGCAAAAAATTTAGTCGATTCTAACATGGCACATAGAATGGTCCAAATGAACCCTTCGAATCCTCCACTGATTTCGCTACCAAAAATCCAGAAGCCAGACCAATGAGGCCCATCATTAATTTTAAATCGGCATCATGTTACAAACTATTCAAATATTTAACAAGTAAGGAAGTCTAAGTTCGGGTGAAACCGAACATTACATACCCAGCTGTACACTTGAAATGCTGTTGTTGTTTGTTTTATGTGCTTAATAGTGTTACAAGGCTGCGGAATAATACATATGCATATGGTTCTATTCTGAACTAATTTTTATTCGAGTTATGGCTCCCGAAACAGAAAATTGCTTAGTCATAAAATGGGCGGTGCCACGCCCATTTTTTAAATGTTGAAATCGTTCCTATTTATTGTTATAAATCCACTTGGGAAATGAAATACCAATGATAAAAAGCTCTTTTTGCAAAGATATAGCTTATTTTATTCGTCCACGACCCTTTTAAAAATCTTTTATATAAAAGGTCCTTAACCGATTTCGTTAATTTTTCTTCAAAGCATTCCTCATAGTAAAGGCTATCTCTCTGCCGAATTTTGTTACGATAGGTTTTACGATTTTTGATTTATGAATAATAATATTTGTAAAATTGATTTTATCACAAGTGGGCGGTGCCACGCCCATTTAAAAAATTGTTTTTTAATTTTTATCGAGAGTCTCAATATCAGCCTACACGTCAAATTTCAACATTTTAAGTATATTATTTAACAAATAATCAAGATTTTTGCATTTTCCAAAATGTTACATATATAAAGTGGGCGTGGTTATCATCCGATTCCGCTCATTTTCAATACCAATCTATTCTGGGTCCAGGTAAGCTCGTGTACCATACTTGGTGAAGATATCTCAATATTTACTCAAGTTATCGTGTTAACGGGCAGACGGACGGATGGACATGACTCAATACAATTTTTTTTTCGATACTGGTGATTTTGATATATGGAAGTCTATATCTATCTCGGTTCCTTTATACCTGTACGACCAACCGTTATCCAATCAAAGTTAACATACTCTGTGTGCAAAGGACGCTGAGTATAAAAACGTTGTTTTTACGGGTTGTTATCTTTAATACATTTCTGTTTATTTTTTTTCCTTTTAATTGAGACTTGTCAGGCGCTGACATTTTCACTGTAAGAGAAGTAGACTCAGAATTTTTCAATCTATTAAATAAATATGGACTAGAAGAGTACTATTTGTCTTTAACAAATGCCAAAATAAATATTGTAACGAATTTAGTGAAATTCCGCCTATTTGCAACCTTCTGCTTACGTTCGTATCGCTAAACTGTTGAATAAAACATTCCAATATTCAATAATGTAAAATGGTCTTTACTAGACCACTTTGAAAGTACATTACAATAACACTTATACTTCAAAACCAATTGCGTGTTTAAATCAAACTGTATACTGACTACTCAGCTTTCGCTGCTTTTATACTCTCTGTTGTCTCGTCCACCCATTTCTCCTAAGGTCTAGTAATTTCTCGAAATTCATCTTTGGTTACCAGCCATATATGTAGATGTATTTGTAGTTTATAGTCTTTCGCATAGCTATAAGCGTGTTAATATGTTAGTACTACTTCGGCTGATGATTACCTCTGTGTGTGAGTTATCTCTTCGTTGCCTTGTATGTATTTGTTAAATGATGATTAATGTGTTTCTGCAGCTTGCTTTTATGTTTTTGTTGTTGTGCATTTGTTTAGCGATGTGAAGATTCGCCACACTGCCCTCCACCTAAGTCGGATCGTCCTGATCAGACAAATTTCCTGGTATAAACGCTGCAGCCTTTCCAAATGAACCATTTTCATTTCGGTTCGTGGTTTTCCAATGGTTTGTATGCGGTAAACTTCATCATTGATCCGTTTTACAACATTGTATGGGCCTTCCCAATTACACTGCAATTTCGGGGACAAAGTTTTTTACCATTGTGGGTTGTATAACAGCATCAAATCTTCTTCCCGAAAACCTTCCGAATTAATTGCTTTATCGTATCTGGCTTTCATCTTTTCACTCATAATCTTCGTTCGCTGCCTTACAAGATCGTGTATTTCTCTCATCTCTTCTTCCAAGACACCAATGGATTTCTTGGTATTTCTCTTCGCATCGGCAACTATCCCAAACTTCAAATCAGCTGGCAGTCGAGGGTCATTGCCAAAAATTACCTTTGGGGGAGTTTGGCCCGTTGTTTCATGCACTGCCGATCGGTAAGCCATTAAGAATAATGATATGTGTGTATCCCACACTTTATAGTACTTGTCGACTACTTTTCTTAAGTGCTCCTCCAAGGTTCTATTGAATCGTTCCACCATAAAATCGGATTGAGGATGCAATACAGTTGTCCATGTTTTTCGAATGCCCAATTTCGTACACATTTCTTGAAACACCGCTTATTCGAAATTCCTGCCTTGGTCAGAATGTAGCTCCATTGGTACACCATACCTTGCAACCCAATCGTTTGTAACCACTTCTGCTACTGTTTCTGCTTCTTGATTTGGGATTGGGTATACCTCTGGTCATTTACTGAAATAATCCATAACCACCAGTACGTATTTGTTTCCGCGGTTGCTAGTAGGAAATGTACCTGCGACATCCATGGCGATCCTTTCAAATGGTGCACCTGAAATATACTGCTTCATCTGGCCATGACTTCGGGTTTTGGACCCTTTCGCTCTGCTGCAAACCTCGCAGTTGGCAATCCACTCAGTGACCGACTGACGGCAACCAACTCAATAGAAACTCTGCCTAATCTTCTCGAGCGTCTTCGTAATTCCAAGATGACCTCCACTTGGACCGTTATGTAGCTCACTGAGAACGTTGGTAATCCTTTTCCTTGGAACAACTATCAGTTTCCTCTTACTTTGACCTCCTCACTCTCCCATACTCGATGACGGCAACCGGATATCAATTCTTAACTGTTCCACTGTACCCAATATGACTTCGAAATGGGACTCTCTGCTGACATCTCCTCTCTATTTGGTCTTTCGTTTCGTTCGAGCCCTTGCGTAACATGTGACAGATCTGTACCTTCTAGCTGACACTTCCTTAGTTGTTACTTGTTCCATTCATCCGTACATGTTATAGTCATTAGCCGGACATCTATAATGTCTTCTTTAGCCTCGGACTTTGAACAGTGCTTGCATTCCAAACTAATGGTCTTCGTGACATTCCATCAGCATTTCCATGGGTACTACCTTTTCGATGCTTAATGGAAAAGTCATAGCTTTGTAGTCGCTCGGTCCACCGTGCCAATTGTCCTTCTGGACTACGGAACTGCAAGAGCCATTATAACGCTGCGTGAAATGTCCTGACGCGGAAATTCTGCTGTAGAGGTACTTGTGAAAATGTTTACTGCCCTCTATCAATGCCAACAGCTCTCTCCGTGTAACGCAATAGTTCCTTTCTGGTGTTCCAACTGATCGGCTGTAATAGGCAACTACCTTCTCCTATCCATCGACCTGTTGTGACAAAACGCCTCCTATAGCATATCTCCTCCTGGAATCGGATATGACAATATTGGGGCAGAGCACAAACGCTCTTTCAATGTTTGGAAAGCCACTTCTTGCTCCTTCTTCCATTCAAAAGCTTTATTTTTTCTTGTAAGCTCGTGGAGGCTATGTGCTACGCTGGCAAAATTTGGTACAAACTGGCGGTAATATGTGCACAGCCCAAGGAAACTTCTTAATTCATGCAAGTTCTGTGGTCTTGGCCAATCCTTTACAGCTTCTATCTGTTTAGTCGCAGTGCAGATGTTCTCTGTCGTTACCTTGCGACCCAAACAATTTACTTCCTATTTAAACAGCGAACACTTTTTGGGACCTAGTTTCAGACCAGCGCGAGTTATTCTCTGGAAAACTTCCTCCAAGTTCTTAAGATGTTCATCAAAGTTCTTGCCCAATACGATGATGTCGTCCAGGTACAGTAAGCATGTTCTCCAATGTAGTCCTTTCAGTACGTGGTCCAAGGGTCTCTAAAAAGTAGCTGTTGCATTACAAAGTCCAAAAGGCATCACTGTTAATTGCCGACACTGAAGGCTGTTTTCTCTTTGTCTTCATCAACTTGCCAGTAGCCGCTTTTCAAGTCCAGTGTGGGAAACCATTTCGCACCAGATAGCTAGTCCAGAGTATCGTAAATTCTTGGCAATGGATAGCTATCCTTTTTCGTAACGTCGTTCAACTTGCGGTAGTCCACGCAAAACCTCATTTTTCCATCCTCCTTCTTCACAAGGACCACCGGTGAGCTCCATGGAGTAGCTGATGGTTCGATGACGCCACTGTCGCTCATTTCTTGTACGATTTGATTCACAACTTCCCGCTTCGCCAGTGGAACACTACGAGGAGCTTGACGGATCGGCCTGGTTTGGAGCCATCTTGGTCAAATATGTTCACGTACTTTAGAAGCTGTTGTTTTGCCTTACTCTGATAGGCTTCCTCTAGCCCCTCCATCCAGGCCGTGATATCATTTGAATGACCAGTATTACTAGTTGAAACGTGTTGCTGGAGCTGTTCACAGTTAATAACTACTTCAGCCTCCTGGAATCTTCCCAGAATAGCTCCTTTGGTCAGTTTGAGTTGGGACTTGAACTCATTGAGTACTCTTACCGGAATACGTCCATCTTGTTTTGTCATAGCCAGGGTTTTTCCTAAAAGGGATCGGATATGCAAACATTGGGGCAGTGCACAAACGCTCTTGCAATGTTTGGAAAGCCACTTCTTGTTCCTTCTTCCATTCAAAAGTTTATTTTTCTTGTAAGCTCGTGGAGGCTATGTTCTACGCTGGCAAAGTTTGATACAAGCCGGCGGTAATATTGCACAGCCCAAGGAAACTGCTTAATTCATGCAAGTTCCGTGGTCTTGGCCAATCCTTTACACCTTCGATCTTTTCAGTCGCAGTGCAGGTGTCCTCTGTCGTTACCTTGTGACCCTAATAATTTAATTCCGTTTTAAACAGCGAACACTTTTTGGGACTTAGTTTCAGACCAGCGCCAGCTATTGTCTGGAAAACTTCCTCCAAATTCATCAAAGTTCTTTCCCAATACGATAATGTCGTCCAGGTCCACGAAGCGTGTTTTCCAATGTAGTCCTTTCAGTACCTGGTCCAAGAGTCTCTCAAAAGTAACTGGTGCATTACAAAGTCCAAAAGCACCACTGTAAATTGCCAAAGACCATTCTGTTTGCTGCTTCAACAACCCACAATTTGTTTGTCCCACAATCTCAATCAACCTTTGCCCAGATGACTGCTTCGGATTTGGGTGGTATTTGCTGACTCTCTTCCACCAGCACTCGTTTACTGCTGTAGCCTCTCTCGTAGCCGAAATTAAGTGGCACATCCATATTCTTATATCGCATCGTCTTGCTTTGCATATCGATCTTGATACCTTGGTCGATTAAGAAGTCCACTCCAATTATGATTTCATCAACCATCTCTGCCACTATAAAATTGTGTACTACCGTGACGTTCCCAATTGCGACTTCACATACTACTTCTCCTAGAACCGTGGTGTCTTCTCCAGTGGCTGTACGCAATCTTGCTCCATGCAATGGTCTTATCTTCTTGTTGACTAAATCCGCTCGAATGATGGAATGAGATGCACCCGTATCTACAGTCAGTAAACGTTCCTTTCCATCCACATGTCCTCCGACAGTAAGATTGCTTGAGCTCTTCTAATTTGCGAGATAGAGATTATGTGGCATTCAATTGTGGGAGCCAGCTGTCGCCCCTTGCGGCTGACTCGCTTTAGTTTAACGATTGAGTAGATTTGGTCATCTCCTTCAGCCCTGCGTTTACGACCACCCACATTGTTTGAACTATTAGGGTTGGTACTGCAATAACGTGCATTATGCCCTGGCTTTCCACATTTAAAGCATTTGACGGCACCATCGTTTTTCTGCTGCGTTCCTTTTAATGCTTCCAAAATTGTGTCTATCCAGTCTGGCCACTTCCACGCGATGAGCTTTGTAAGCGGGCTTACTCAAAAGTAGGGCTGTTTCCTGAGTCAGTGCATGCGATACCGTTTCAGAAAATGTTGTTTTGGATTCGCATATGTAGCTCGTTTCGTTTCCACGTCTCGTATGCCATTTATAAAACGCTGACTTTACCCTTTCAGTGTATTCCACGGGTGTGTCTGCATTTGCGAGATGAGCCAATCTTTCAACATCCGACGCAAATTCCTGCAAAGTCTTATTCGCCTTTTGGTAACGGTTTTACAACTTAATTTGTTATATCTGTTTCCTGTGTTCGCTTCCGTATCGCCTCTCTAGAGGGCTCATCAATATTTCATAGTTGTTCCGTTCGTACTCTGGAATTGTCTGCAAGATTTCAGCTGCAGGCCCTTTCGATGCCACGAACAGTGCACCAACTTTATCTTCAGCATTCCCGTTGTTCACTGCTGTGGGCTTTTCAAACTGTACCTTAAAGACCTGGAAAGGAACAGAAGCATAAAAAGATGGAGTTTTTACCTTCGTATTACTCGCTGAAGTAGCCGGACGATTAAGTTGCAACTCCTGGATACGTCCTCTCAAAGCATCCACCTCGGCCTCGATTTTTTCCTCAAACTGCATTATTTTCTCGTCCATACGCGCTTCCAGTTGTGCAGAGATCTGCGATGATACCTGTGCTGAAATTTGTGCCGACGTTTGGGATATTCGTGTGTCTTCTGCTTCAATTATAGATATTATTTCTGACGACATCTCTGAGATACGTGTCTCCTGTCATTCCAGTTGGGATGCCATATATGTCTTCTGCTCCGCCAGTTGGGATGCCATATATGTCTTCTGCTGTTCCAGTTGTGATGACATATTTGGTGTTGTTGTTGTTGTAGTGCTTCGCCCCATCCAATAGGTTTGACCAATCACAAATTTTCATCAATGTCCTGTAACGGGAGTTCGAGGAAATCTCCTGAGAGAGGTGTTAGGGGCGTTGGTTCAACATTACAATTGAAGAGATTGTTGGTGTCATGTGGGGACACGTTGCTAGCAGGGTATACAATTTGTATGTCGGGGTGATTTTGGATAGGTAAGAGTTTAACCTGTTACAGTATCCAGATCGAAGTTGGGCTAGAGTGACTCGCGTTTCCCTAGGGAGTGGGCGTTCCTCTTCCGCAAGTTTAGTGTATTGCTCTTTGAGTACTCTATTCACCGGGCAGTTCCTTACATATAGGTCCGACGCCTGTTTATGGAGTTCACCAAGCACCTGCTTATGTTTTTGGCTTCATACGGCTGTGTTCTCAGGTGCCGTATTTCCTCATAGTGCTTACGGAGGTGACTCCTTAAGCCCTGGGCGGTGTTGGCTCATCAATCAGATGTCTGTTGGGATGCCCAGGTTTCTGGATATTCTACAGAAACTGTTTGGTTAGCATTTCATTTCTTTCCCTTATTGGGAGTATTCTCGCCTCATCATGTAGAAGGTGTTCTGGGGACATAAGCAGACATCCCGTGGCAGTTTTGTAGGCAGTATTTTGGCAGGCCTGTAACTTCTTCCAGTGGGTAATCTTTAGGCTTGGCGACCATATCGGGGGCACGTAGCATGCAATGGGCTGGCCAATTGCTTTGTAAGTGGATATTTGTGGATATTTTTGATGACATTTCTGTTATGCGTGCTTCCTGTGCTTCCATCTTGGATGTTATATGGGTCTCCTGTGATTCCAGTTGGGATGCTATACTTGTCTTCTGGTTTTCCAGTTGAGATGACATTTCGTTTGATAATTGTGACGATATTTGCTTCAACACTGCTAGTATCGCGTTAGTGTTAACACTTGCCAATGGATTCGGAGTCCCTATTTTTACCTCAATTTTAATCGCGACTCTTCCACATCAGGATAAAGGACATACTCCTCCATATTAATTTTTCCAACTCCATTACCTCTCGTAGCCGTGCTTGAAGTTCGGTGGTATTGCCGTTTGTATTCAGTCCACGGTTCTCCAGCTCCTTCTTCAGTTGCCGGATCCTTAATTCACTTAACTTTGCCATGTCCAAGTTGTATTCGAAAGCTTCCGAATTTATTCCCAATTCTTCTTCTGACACCAATTGTAATGAATTTAGGGAAATTCCGCCCTTCTGCTTACGTTGGTATCGCTAAACTGTTAAATAAAACACTCCAATATTCTGTATTACAAAATGGTCTTTATTAGACTACTTTGAAAGTACTTCGCAATTAAACTTCACTTCGCAACTGATAGCGTGCTAAATCAAACTGATTAATGATGCCTCAGCTTGTGCTGCTTTTGTACTCTTCGGTCTCCTCGTTCACCCATTTATCCTAAGGTCTAGTAATTTCGTGAACCTGATGTTTGTTTACCAGCTATATACACGTATATTTGTAATTTGTACCCATATGCGTGTGTATATGTGAGCGGCTGATAATGACATGCGTTTGTGAGTATTTCTCTGTTGTCTTGTATGTATGTGTGTAGATGATGATTGATTTGTTTATGTACATACTGCTTAGTATCGGCTTAGTGATGGTAGTATCGCTTAGTGGTACTAATATTCGTCACAAATTGTACATATGTGTATACATAAAGATTTCGCCATATTTAAAAGGAAAAACACGGAAAAGTAAACAACTTAAAGAAAATGTAAGAAAAATAATTTGTTTACGTGCGAAACGGTTTAAATCTTACTAAAATAAATTTCACATTTAGAGATAAGAGAATGTGGACCATGGAAGAGACTAGAGCATTCCTAAGTGCATGTATAGTGAGAAAAGATGAATTTCTCCACGCACGCAAGAGGAAATTTGGAATGCAGAATGTGCTGCTAGATTCGGAGAGTCTGGGTGTTTTGGTAATTTTAAAATATGTTTAAAATATGGTTCAAATTGATAAAAACATTTTATTTTGTACTATTTTTACAGAGCCAACCCACAACAGTCGACATGTTCGTATCCAAATTTAAAAATCTGGTGAGGGCGTATAAACAGAGCGCTACTCCTTGCAATGCGCCATATTCGGATCTTCTGGACGAGATATTTGGAAATAGTCCTGCGATTTCCAACAAGCACTCTATATATTTGTATGGAAAGCCTTAATGAAACCTCAAGTTGGGATTCCAGCAGTTCCCAGCCAACACCACGAAATTCGCAGCAAACACCAAGCACTTCGCAGACTACGTCTACCATTTCGGAGATAATGCCAAGCACTTCAAGCGTTGATTCTTCGAGTTTGCAGCCAACAAGTGGTAGCAGACACCGACCCAATTTTAAACAAAAGGTGTCGGCCATGAAGTTACAACAGAAAATGGAAGTTCCTGAAAAAAAACTGAAACTGCTGGAGGATTACACCAAGAAGAAGCTGGAGAAAATGGAACAGGCGCAGCAGCTTAAGCAGAAACGCCACATAGAAAAAATGGCCATGTTAAGAGCTTTCATGGGTTCGAGAAAGATGTGACCGTATTATGGTGAATGTATTTTTTGTGTGATATTTTTTTAATAGAGAAATAAATTTTTTAGTTAACATATAAATATGTGATATTTTATCTATATGTGGTGAAGGTATTTATAAGAATAATTGAAGTGTCTTTTTTTATCTAGTTGGAATGTAAATATGTTATATTTTATCTGTATATAGTGGAGGTATTTATAAGAATAATTGAACTCTAGTTTTTCTTGTATTGTGTTAATAGAATAATTTTAAGAAATTTTTAGTCTGAGTTATTTTGTGTTTATAATAGTTTTAAGAAAATTGAAGCCTAAGATATTTTTGTTGTTTTGCGTATATCGAATACTTTTACGAAAGTTTGAATTCTGAGATATTTTTCTTTATTTACATTAGACAACCCAAGTCAGCGATCCGAAACCAAACATGAAAGTATGCCATAGGTTAGGTTAGACCAAAATGCATCATATTCCGCCCGGCATAATAATTTTTTTTCTTAGCGAATGTATTTACATACATATATAGATATAAGGATAAAAATAAATAAATATTTTCTATTCTTTTAGTGATTTCATAAATTTTATTATTATTGACAAATATAATAGGGCTGCAGATACATTTGTAATCCAAGTAAAATACATCAAATACAAAATATTTTTTAATTTACATAATTTAAATTTATATTTCACAAAAATTATTTCATAACTTGAACTTCAATTGGATGTTCATCCAAAGAAAAGTGCTTTGCTCTTACTCTTCCTTCTGCCATTGGAGTCATGCAGTGGTGTGTACAACTTTTTTAAATCTATCTTCAAAGTTCTTTTCTTCTTCGTAGTAGTCCTCGTTTTGCACATATTTAAATGAAATATTAGGTATGGCCCCTTTTGCCCAATAAATAATTCTTTTGGCGTTTGAATTGGATTATTCACTCTCTGCAAACTTGCTCTAGAAGCCAATCTTTTCAAAGTCCCTCCCAAGCCATCGCATGCATTTTTTCCATGTGAAGTGGGGAAAAATTGCCACTCCGCAGTCAAACCAAAATCTTTTTGATTATGGGTAAGATTAACAAAATTCCTTTTGTTTTTATATTGTGCACTTGCCCCATCAGAGAAATATGTAATTTTGGAAATATTTTCGAAGTTTAAGTTTAGTAACAATAGCATCTTTTGCATGTGAATGTGTTCATTATTAATTTTTACGGAGACGAAATCTTTTTTTCCGGGCATCGCTCGACTATTTTCGTCGAGCTCATAAAATT